>NW_026529464.1:0-180918 GCF_028500815.1 Rissa tridactyla | reverse complement strand
GGTTCCCAAAGAGCTTTAGAACAAGGCATAATTTTCCCTGCTGGCTCTTTGGGCGGGGGACCCATCTCCAGCCGTATGGCCATTTTTGTGCCTGGCCGGGGGCCAAGTGGGAAAGGGTGGTTTTGAGGCTGAAGGCAGCAGGAAAGCCCGCAGCCCCCACGTGTGTGGGGCTACGCAAGCGGTTCCCAAAGAGCTTTAGAACAAGGCATAGTTTTCCCTGCTGGCTCTTTGGGCATGGGACCCATCTCCAGCCATAGGCCATTTTTGTGCTTGATAGGGCGCCAAGTGGGAAAGGGTTGTGTCGAGGCTGAAGGCAGCAGGAAAGCCCGCAGCCCCCAGGTCTGTGCGGCTACGCAAGCGGTTCCCAAAGAGCTTTAGAACAAGGCATAATTTTCCCTGCTGGCTTTTTGGGCGGGGGACCCATCTCCAGCCGTACGGCCATTTTTGTGCCTGGCGCGGCGCCAAGAGGGAAAGGGTGGTGTCGAGGCTAAAGGCAGCAGGAAAGCCCGCAGCCCCCAGGTCTGTGGAGCTACGCAAGCAGTTCCCAAAGAGCTTTAGAACAAGGCATAGTTTTCCCTGCTGGCTCTTTGGGCGGGGGACCCATCTCCAGCCGTATGGCCATTTTTGTGCATGGCGCAGCGCCAAGTGGGAAAGGGTGGCTTTGAGGCTGAAGGCAGCAGGAAAGCCCGCAGCCCCCAGGTCTGTGGGGCTACGCAAGCGGTTCCCAAAGAGCTTTAGAACAAGGCATAGTTTTCCCTGCTGGCTCTTTGGGCATGGGACCCATCTCCACCCATAGGCCATTTTTGTGCCTGATAGGGCGCCAAGTGAGAAAGGGTGGCTTTGAGGCTAAAGACAGCAGGAAAGCCTGCAGCCCCCAGGTCTGTGGGGCTACGCAAGCGGTTCCCAAAGAGCTTTAGAACAAGGCATAGTTTTCCCTGCTGGCTCTTTGGGTGGGGGACCCATCTCCAGCCGTATGGCTATTTTTGTGCCTGACGCGGTGCGTAGTGGCATAGGGTGGTTTTGAGGCTGAAGGCAGCAGGAAAGCCCGCAGCCCCCACGTCTGTGGGGCCAAGCAAGCGGTTCCCAAAGAGCTTTAGAACAAGGCATAGTTTTCCCTGCTGGCTCTTTGGGCGGGGGACCCATCTCCAGCCGTATGGCCATTTTTGTGCCTGGCGCGGTGCGTAGTGGGAAAGGGTGGTTTTGACGCTGAAGGCAGCAGGAAAGCCCGCAGCCCCCAGGTCTGTGGGGCTACGCAAGCGGTTCACCAAAGAGCTTTAGAACAAGGCATAGTTTTCCCTGCTGGCTCTTTGGGCAGGGGACCCATCTCCAGCCGTATGGCCATTTTTGTGCCTGGCCCGGCGCCAAGTGGTAAAGGGTGGTGTTGAGGCTGAAGGCAGCAGCAAAGACTGCAGCCCCCAGGTCTGTGGGGCTACGCAAGCGGTTCCCAAAGAGCTTTAGAACAAGGCATAGTTTTCCCTGCTGGCTCTTTGGGCGGGGGACCCATCTCCAGCCGTATGGCCATTTTTGTGCCTGGCCCGGCGCCAAGTGGGAAAGGGTGGCTTTGAGGCTGAAGGCAGCAGGAAAGCCCGCAGCCCCCAGGTCTGTGGGGCTACGCAAGCGGTTCCCAAAGAGCTTTAGAACAAGGCATAGTTTTCCCTGCTGGCTCTTTGGGCGGGGGACACATCTCCAGCCGTATGGCCATTTTTGAGCCTGGAGCAGTGCCAAGTGGGAAAGGGTGGTTTTGAGGGTGAAGGCAGCAGGAAAGCCCGCAGCCCCCAGGTCTGTGGGGCTACGCAAGCGGTTCCCAAAGAGCTTTAGAACAAGGCATAGTTTTCCCTGCTGGCTCTTTGGGCGGGGGACCCATCTCCAGCCGTATGGCCATTTTTGTGCCTGGCGCGGCGCCAAGTTTGAAAGGGTGGTGTCGAGGCTGAAGGCAGCAGGAAAGCCCGCAGCCCCCAGGTCTGTGGGGCCAAGCAAGCGGTTCCCAAAGAGCTTTAGAACAAGGCATAGTTTTCCCTGCTGGCTCTTTGGGCATGGGACCCATCTCCAGCCATAGGCCATTTTTGTGCTTGATAGGGCGCCAAGTGGGAAAGGGTGGTGTCAAGGCTGAAGGCAGCAGGAAAGCCCGCAGCCCCCAGGTGTGTGGGGCTACGCAAGCGGTTCCCAAAGAGCTTTAGAACAAGGCATAGTTTTCCCTGCTGGCTCTTTGGGCATGGGACCCATCTCCAGCCATAGGCCATTTTTGTGCTTGATAGGGCGCCAAGTGGGAAAGGGTTGCTTTGAGGCTGAAGACAGCAGGAAAGCCCGCAGCCCCCAGGTCTGTGGGGCTACGCAAGCGGTTCCCAAAGAGCTTTAGAACAAGGCATAGTTTTCCCAGCTGGCTCTTAGGGCATGGGACCCATCTCCAGCCATAGGCCATTTTTGTGCCTGGCGCGAAGCCAAGTGGGAAAGGGTGCTGTCGAGGCTGAAGGCAGCAGGAAAGCCCGCAGCCCCCAGGTCTGTGGGGCTACGCAAGCGGTTCCCAAAGAGCTTTAGAACAAGGCAGAGTTTTCCCTGCTGGCTCTTTGGGCGGGGGACCCATCTCCAGTCGTATGGCTATTTTTATGCCTGGCGCGTTGCGTAGTGGGAAAGGGTGGTTTTGAGGCTGAAGGCAGCAGGAAAGCCTGCAGCCCCCAGGTCTGTGGGGCTACGCAAGCAGTTCCCAAAGAGCTTTAGAACAAGGCATAGTTTTCCCTGCTGGCTCTTTGGGCGGGGGACCCATCTCCAGCCGTATGGCCATTTTTGTGCCTGATGCGGCGCAAAGTGGGAAAGGGTGGCTTTGAGGCTGAAGGCAGCAGGAAAGCCTGCAGCCCCCAGGTCTGTGGGGCTACGCAAGCGGTTCCCAAAGAGCTTTAGAACAAGGCATAGTTTTCCCTGCTGGCTCTTTGGGCGGGGGACCCATCTCCAGCCGTACGGCCATTTTTGTGCCTGGCGCGGCGCCAAGAGGGAAAGGGTGATGTCGAGGCTAAAGGCAGCAGGAAAGCCCGCAGCCCCCAGGTCTGTGGGGCTATGCAAGCGGTTCCCAAAGAGCTTTAGAACAAGGCATAGTTTTCCCTGCTGGCTCTTTGGGCGGGGGACCCATCTCCAGCCGTATGGCCATTTTTGTGCCTGGCGAAGCCCCAAGTGCGAAAGGGTGGCTTTGAGGCTGAAGGCAGCAGGAAAGCCCGCAGCCCCCAGGTCTGTGGGGCTACGCAAGCGGTTCCCAAAGAGCTTTAGAACAAGGCATAGTTTTCCCTGCTGGCTCTCTGGGCGGGGGACCCATCTCCAGCCGTATGGCCATTTTTGAGCCTGGAGCAGTGCCAAGTGGGAAAGGGTGGTTTTGAGGCTGAAGGCAGCAGGAAAGCCCGCAGCCCCCACGTGTGTGGGGCTACGCAAGCGGTTCCCAAAGAGCTTTAGAACAAGGCATAGTTTTCCCTGCTGGCTCTTTGGGCATGGGACCCATCTCCAGCCATAGGCCATTTTTGTGCTTGATAGGGCGCCAAGTGGGAAAGGGTGGTGTCGAGGCTGAAGGCAGCAGGAAAGCCCGCAGCCCCCAGGTCTGTGCGGCTACGCAAGCGGTTCCCAAAGAGCTTTAGAACAAGGCATAATTTTCCCTGCTGGCTCTTTGGGTGGGGGACCCATCTCCAGCCGTATGGCTATTTTTGTGCCTGACGCGGTGCGTAGTGGCATAGGGTGGTTTTGAGGCTGAAGGCAGCAGGAAAGCCCGCAGCCCCCACGTCTGTGGGGCCAAGCAAGCGGTTCCCAAAGAGCTTTAGAACAAGGCATAGTTTTCCCTGCTGGCTCTTTGGGCGGGGGACCCATCTCCAGCCGTATGGCCATTTTTGTGCCTGGCGCGGTGCGTAGTGGGAAAGGGTGGTTTTGACGCTGAAGGCAGCAGCAAAGACTGCAGCCCCCAGGTCTGTGGGGCTACGCAAGCGGTTCCCAAAGAGCTTTAGAACAAGGCATAGTTTTCCCTGCTGGCTCTTTGGGCGGGGGACCCATCTCCAGCCGTATGGCCATTTTTGTGCCTGGCGCGGCGCCAAGTGGGAAAGGGTGGCTTTGAGGCTGAAGGCAGCAGGAAAGCCCGCAGCCCCCAGGTCTGTGGGGCTACGCAAGCGGTTCCCAAAGAGCTTTAGAACAAGGCATAGTTTTCCCTGCTGGCTCTTTGGGCATGGGACCCATCTCCAGCCATATGGCCATTTTTGTGCATGGCGAAGCCCCAAGTGCGAAAGGGTGGCTTTGAGGCTGAAGGCAGCAGGAAAGCCCGCAGCCCCCAGGTCTGTGGGGCTACGCAAGCGGTTCCCAAAGAGCTTTAGAACAAGGCATAGTTTTCCCTGCTGGCTCTCTGGGCGGGGGACCCATCTCCAGCCGTATGGCCATTTTTGAGCCTGGAGCAGTGCCAAGTGGGAAAGGGTGGTTTTGAGGCTGAAGGCAGCAGGAAAGCCCGCAGCCCCCACGTGTGTGGGGCTACGCAAGCGGTTCCCAAAGAGCTTTAGAACAAGGCATAGTTTTCCCTGCTGGCTCTTTGGGCATGGGACCCATCTCCAGCCATAGGCCATTTTTGTGCTTGATAGGGCGCCAAGTGGGAAAGGGTGGTGTCGAGGCTGAAGGCAGCAGGAAAGCCCGCAGCCCCCAGGTCTGTGCGGCTACGCAAGCGGTTCCCAAAGAGCTTTAGAACAAGGCATAATTTTCCCTGCTGGCTCTTTGGGTGGGGGACCCATCTCCAGCCGTATGGCTATTTTTGTGCCTGACGCGGTGCGTAGTGGCATAGGGTGGTTTTGAGGCTGAAGGCAGCAGGAAAGCCCGCAGCCCCCACGTCTGTGGGGCCAAGCAAGCGGTTCCCAAAGAGCTTTAGAACAAGGCATAGTTTTCCCTGCTGGCTCTTTGGGCGGGGGACCCATCTCCAGCCGTATGGCCATTTTTGTGCCTGGCGCGCTGCGTAGTGGGAAAGGGTGGTTTTGACGCTGAAGGCAGCAGCAAAGACTGCAGCCCCCAGGTCTGTGGGGCTACGCAAGCGGTTCCCAAAGAGCTTTAGAACAAGGCATAGTTTTCCCTGCTGGCTCTTTGGGCGGGGGACCCATCTCCAGCCGTATGGCCATTTTTGTGCCTGGCGCGGCGCCAAGTGGGAAAGGGTGGCTTTGAGGCTGAAGGCAGCAGCAAAGCCCGCAGCCCCCAGGTCTGTGGGGCTACGCAAGCGGTTCCCAAAGAGCTTTAGAACAAGGCATAGTTTTCCCTGCTGGCTCTTTGGGCATGGGACCCATCTCCAGCCATATGGCCATTTTTGTGCCTGGCCCGGCGCCAAGTGGGAAAGGGTGGCTTTGAGGCTGAAGGCAGCAGGAAATCCCGCAGCCCCCAGGTGTGTGGGGCTACGCAAGCGGTTCCCAAAGAGCTTTAGAACAAGGCATAGTTTTCCCTGCTGGCTCTCTGGGCGGGGGACCCATCTCCAGCCGTATGGCCATTTTTGTGCCTGGCGCGGCGCCAAGTGGGAAAGGGTGGTGTCGAGGCTGAAGGCAGCAGGAAAGCCCGCAGCCCCCAGGTCTGTGGGGCCAAGCAAGCGGTTCCCAAAGAGCTTTAGAACAAGGCATAGTTTTCCCTGCTGGCTCTTTGGGCATGGGACCCATCTCCAGCCATAGGCCATTTTTGTGCTTGATAGGGCGCCAAGTGGGAAAGGGTGGCTTTGAGGCTGAAGGCAGCAGCAAAGACTGCAGCCCCCAGGTCTGTGGGGCCAAGCAAGCGGTTCCCAAAGAGCTTTAGAACAAGGCATAGTTTTCCCTGCTGGCTCTTTGGGCGGGGGACCCATCTCAAGCCACAGGCCATTTTTGTACCTGGCCCGGCGCCAAGGGGGAAAGGGTGGTTTTGAGGCTGAAGGCAGCAGGAAAGCCCGCAGCCCCCAGGTGTGTGGGGCTACGCAAGCGGTTCCCAAAGAGCTTTAGAACAAGGCATAGTTTTCCCTGCTGGCTCTTTGGGCATGGGACCCATCTCCAGCCATAGGCCATTTTTGTTCTTGATAGGGCGCCAAGTGGGAAAGGGTGGCTTTGAGGCTGAAGGCAGCAGGAAAGCCCGCAGCCCCCAGGTCTGTGGGGCTACGCAAGCGGTTCCCAAAGAGCTTTAGAACAAGGCATAGTTTTCCCTGCTGGCTCTCTGGGCGGGGGACCCATCTCCAGCCGTATGGCCATTTTTGAGCCTGGCGCGGCGCCAGGTGGGAAAGGGTGGCTTTGAGGCTGAAGGCAGGAGCAAAGCCTGCAGCCCCCAGGTTTGTGGTGCTACGCAAGCGGTTCCCAAAGAGCTTTAGAACAAGGCATAGTTTTCCCAGCTGGCTCTTAGGGCATGGGACCCATCTCCAGCCATAGGCCATTTTTGTGCCTGGCGCGAAGCCAAGTGGGAAAGGGTGCTGTCGAGGCTGAAGGCAGCAGGAAAGCCTGCAGCCCCCAGGTGTGTGGGGCTACGCAAGCGGTTCCCAAAGAGCTTTAGAACAAGGCATAATTTTCCCTGCTGGCTCTTTGGGCGGGGGACCCATCTCCAGCCGTATGGCTATTTTTGTGCCTGGCGCGGTGCGTAGTGGCATAGGATGGTTTTGAGGCTGAAGGCAGCAGGAAAGCCTGCAGCCCCCAGGTCTGTGCGGCTACACAAGCGGATCACAAAGAGCTTTAGAACAAGGCATAGTTTTCCCTGCTGGCTCTTTGGGCGGGGGACCCATCTCCAGCCGTATGGCCATTTTTGCGCCTGGCCCGGCGCCAAGTGGGAAAGGGTGGCTTTGAGGCTGAAGGCAGCAGCAAAGCCCGCAGCCCCCAGGTCTGTGCGGCTACGCAAGCGGTTCCCAAAGAGCTTTAGAACAAGGCATAGTTTTCCCTGCTGGCTCTTTGGGCGGGGGACCCATCTCCAGCCGTACGGCCATTTTTGTGCATGGCGCAGCGCCAAGTGGGAAAGGGTGGCTTTGACGCTGAAGGCAGCACAAACCCTGCAGCCCCAGGTCTGTGGGGCTACGCAAGCGGTTCCCAAAGAGCTTTAGAACAAGGCATAGTTTTCCCTGCTGGCTCTTTGGGCGGGGGACCCATCTCCAGCCGTATGGCCATTTTTGTGCCTGGCCCGGCGCCAAGAGGGAAAGGGTGGCTTTGAGGCTGAAGGCAGCAGGAAAGCCCGCAGCCCCCAGGTCTGTGGGGCTACGCAAGCGGTTCCCAAAGAGCTTTAGAACAAGGCATAGTTTTCCCTGCTGGCTCTCTGGGCGGGGGACCCATCTCCAGCCGTATGGCCATTTTTGAACCTGGAGCAGTGCCAAGTGGGAAAGGGTGGTTTTGAGGGTGAAGGCAGCAGGAAAGCCCGCAGCCCCCAGGTCTGTGCGGCTACGCAAGCGGTTCCCAAAGAGCTTTAGAACAAGGCATAATTTTCCCTGCTGGCTCTTTGGGTGGGGGACCCATCTCCAGCCGTATGGCTATTTTTGTGCCTGACGCGGTGCGTAGTGGCATAGGGTGGTTTTGAGGCTGAAGGCAGCAGGAAAGCCCGCAGCCCCCACGTCTGTGGGGCCAAGCAAGCGGTTCCCAAAGAGCTTTAGAACAAGGCATAGTTTTCCCTGCTGGCTCTTTGGGCGGGGGACCCATCTCCAGCCGTATGGCCATTTTTGTGCCTGGCGCGGTGCGTAGTGGGAAAGGGTGGTTTTGACGCTGAAGGCAGCAGCAAAGACTGCAGCCCCCAGGTCTGTGGGGCTACGCAAGCGGTTCCCAAAGAGCTTTAGAACAAGGCATAGTTTTCCCTGCTGGCTCTTTGGGCGGGGGACCCATCTCCAGCCGTATGGCCATTTTTGTGCCTGGCGCGGCGCCAAGTGGGAAAGGGTGGCTTTGAGGCTGAAGGCAGCAGCAAAGCCCGCAGCCCCCAGGTCTGTGGGGCTACGCAAGCGGTTCCCAAAGAGCTTTAGAACAAGGCATAGTTTTCCCTGCTGGCTCTTTGGGCATGGGACCCATCTCCAGCCATATGGCCATTTTTGTGCATGGCGAAGCCCCAAGTGCGAAAGGGTGGCTTTGAGGCTGAAGGCAGCAGGAAATCCCGCAGCCCCCAGGTCTGTGGGGCTACGCAAGCGGTTCCCAAAGAGCTTTAGAACAAGGCATAGTTTTCCCTGCTGGCTCTCTGGGCGGGGGACCCATCTCCAGCCGTATGGCCATTTTTGAGCCTGGAGCAGTGCCAAGTGGGAAAGGGTGGTTTTGAGGCTGAAGGCAGCAGGAAAGCCCGCAGCCCCCACGTGTGTGGGGCTACGCAAGCGGTTCCCAAAGAGCTTTAGAACAAGGCATAGTTTTCCCTGCTGGCTCTTTGGGCATGGGACCCATCTCCAGCCATATGGCCATTTTTGTGCCTGGCCCGGCGCCAAGTGGGAAAGGGTGGCTTTGAGGCTGAAGGCAGCAGGAAAGCCCGCAGCCCCCAGGTGTGTGGGGCTACGCAAGCGGTTCCCAAAGAGCTTTAGAACAAGGCATAATTTTCCCTGCTGGCTCTTTGGGTGGGGGACCCATCTCCAGCCGTATGGCTATTTTTGTGCCTGATGCGGTGCGTAGTGGCATAGGGTGGTTTTGAGGCTGAAGGCAGCAGGAAAGCCCGCAGCCCCCACGTCTGTGGGGCCAAGCAAGCGGTTCCCAAAGAGCTTTAGAACAAGGCATAGTTTTCCCTGCTGGCTCTTTGGGCGGGGGACCCATCTCCAGCCGTATGGCCATTTTTGTGCCTGGCGCGGTGCGTAGTGGGAAAGGGTGGTTTTGACGCTGAAGGCAGCAGCAAAGACTGCAGCCCCCAGGTCTGTGGGGCTACGCAAGCGGTTCCCAAAGAGCTTTAGAACAAGGCGTAGTTTTCCCTGCTGGCTCTTTGGGCGGGGGACCCATCTCCAGCCGTATGGCCATTTTTGTGCCTGGCGCGGCGCCAAGTGGGAAAGGGTGGCTTTGAGGCTGAAGGCAGCAGCAAAGCCCGCAGCCCCCAGGTCTGTGGGGCTACGCAAGCGGTTCCCAAAGAGCTTTAGAACAAGGCATAGTTTTCCCTGCTGGCTCTTTGGGCATGGGACCCATCTCCAGCCATATGGCCATTTTTGTGCCTGGCCCGGCGCCAAGTAGGAAAGGGTGGCTTTGAGGCTGAAGGCAGCAGGAAAGCCCGCAGCCCCCAGGTGTGTGGGGCTACGCAAGCGGTTCCCAAAGAGCTTTAGAACAAGGCATAGTTTTCCCTGCTGGCTCTCTGGGCGGGGGACCCATCTCCAGCCATATGGCCATTTTTGTGCCTGGCGCGGCGCCAAGTGGGAAAGGGTGGTGTCGAGGCTGAAGGCAGCAGGAAAGCCCGCAGCCCCCAGGTCTGTGGGGCCAAGCAAGCGGTTCCCAAAGAGCTTTAGAACAAGGCATAGTTTTCCCTGCTGGCTCTTTGGGCATGGGACCCATCTCCAGCCATAGGCCATTTTTGTGCTTGATAGGGCGCCAAGTGGGAAAGGGTGGCTTTGAGGCTGAAGGCAGCAGCAAAGACTGCAGCCCCCAGGTCTGTGGGGCCAAGCAAGCGGTTCCCAAAGAGCTTTAGAACAAGGCATAGTTTTCCCTGCTGGCTCTTTGGGCGGGGGACCCATCTCAAGCCACAGGCCATTTTTGTGCCTGGCCCGGCGCCAAGTGGGAAAGGGTGGTTTTGAGGCTGAAGGCAGCAGGAAAGCCCGCAGCCCCCAGGTGTGTGGGGCTACGCAAGCGGTTCCCAAAGAGCTTTAGAACAAGGCATAGTTTTCCCTGCTGGCTCTTTGGGCATGGGACCCATCTCCAGCCATAGGCCATTTTTGTTCTTGATAGGGCGCCAAGTGGGAAAGGGTGGCTTTGAGGCTGAAGGCAGCAGGAAAGCCCGCAGCCCCCAGGTCTGTGGGGCTACGCAAGCGGTTCCCAAAGAGCTTTAGAACAAGGCATAGTTTTCCCAGCTGGCTCTTAGGGCATGGGACCCATCTCCAGCCATAGGCCATTTTTGTGCCTGGCGCGAAGCCAAGTGGGAAAGGGTGCTGTCGAGGCTGAAGGCAGCAGGAAAGCCTGCAGCCCCCAGGTGTGTGGGGCTACGCAAGCGGTTCCCAAAGAGCTTTAGAACAAGGTATAGTTTTCCCTGCTGGCTCTCTGGGCGGGGGACCCATCTCCAGCCGTATGGCCATTTTTGAGCCTGGCGCGGCGCCAGGTGGGAAAGGGTGGCTTTGAGGCTGAAGGCAGGAGCAAAGCCTGCAGCCCCCAGGTTTGTGGTGCTACGCAAGCGGTTCCCAAAGAGCTTTAGAACAAGGCATAGTTTTCCCAGCTGGCTCTTAGGGCATGGGACCCATCTCCAGCCATAGGCCATTTTTGTGCCTGGCGCGAAGCCAAGTGGGAAAGGGTGCTGTCGAGGCTGAAGGCAGCAGGAAAGCCTGCAGCCCCCAGGTGTGTGGGGCTACGCAAGCGGTTCCCAAAGAGCTTTAGAACAAGGCATAATTTTCCCTGCTGGCTCTTTGGGCGGGGGACCCATCTCCAGCCGTATGGCTATTTTTGTGCCTGGCGCGGTGCGTAGTGGCATAGGATGGTTTTGAGGCTGAAGGCAGCAGGAAAGCCTGCAGCCCCCAGGTCTGTGCGGCTACACAAGCGGATCACAAAGAGCTTTAGAACAAGGCATAGTTTTCCCTGCTGGCTCTTTGGGCGGGGGACCCATCTCCAGCCGTATGGCCATTTTTGCGCCTGGCCCGGCGCCAAGTGGGAAAGGGTGGCTTTGAGGCTGAAGGCAGCAGCAAAGCCCGCAGCCCCCAGGTCTGTGCGGCTACGCAAGCAGTTCCCAAAGAGCTTTAGAACAAGGCATAGTTTTCCCTGCTGGCTCTTTGGGCGGGGGACCCATCTCCAGCCGTACGGCCATTTTTGTGCATGGCGCAGCGCCAAGTGGGAAAGGGTGGCTTTGACGCTGAAGGCAGCACAAACCCTGCAGCCCCAGGTCTGTGGGGCTACGCAAGCGGTTCCCAAAGAGCTTTAGAACAAGGCATAGTTTTCCCTGCTGGCTCTTTGGGCGGGGGACCCATCTCCAGCCGTATGGCCATTTTTGTGCCTGGCCCGGCGCCAAGAGGGAAAGGGTGGCTTTGAGGCTGAAGGCAGCAGGAAAGCCCGCAGCCCCCAGGTCTGTGGGGCTACGCAAGCGGTTCCCAAAGAGCTTTAGAACAAGGCATAGTTTTCCCTGCTGGCTCTCTGGGCGGGGGACCCATCTCCAGCCGTATGGCCATTTTTGAACCTGGAGCAGTGCCAAGTGGGAAAGGGTGGTTTTGAGGGTGAAGGCAGCAGGAAAGCCCGCAGCCCCCAGGTCTGTGGGGCTACGCAAGCGGTTCCCAAAGAGCTTTAGAACAAGGCATAGTTTTCCCTGCTGGCTCTTTGGTCGGGGGACCCATCTCCAGCCGTATGGCCATTTTTGTGCCTGGCGAAGCCCCAAGAGGGAAAGGGTGGCTTTGAATCTGAAGGCAGCAGGAAAGCCCGCAGCCCCCAGGTCTGTGGGGCTACGCAAGCGGTTCCCAAAGAGCTTTAGAACAAGGCATAGTTTTCCCTGCTGGCTCTTTTGGCAGGGGACCCATCTCCAGCCGTATGGCCATTTTTGTGCCTGGCGCGGTGCGTAGTGGGAAAGGGTGGTGTTGAGGCTGAAGGCAGCAGCAAAGCCTGCAGCCCCCAGGTCTGTGGGGCCAAGCAAGCGGTTCCCAAAGAGCTTTAGAACAAGGCATAGTTTTCCCTGCTGGCTCTTTGGGCGGGGGACCCATCTCCAGCCGTATGGCCATTTTTGTGCCTGCCGCGGCGCCAAGTGGGAAAGGGTGGTTTTGAGGCTGAAGGCAGCAGGAAAGCCCGCAGCCCCCAGGTGTGTGGGGCTACGCAAGCGGTTCCCAAAGAGCTTTAGAACAAGGCATAGTTTTCCCTGCTGGCTCTTTGGGCATGGGACCCATCTCCAGCCATAGGCCATTTTTGTTCTTGATAGGGCGCCAAGTGGGAAAGGGTGGCTTTGAGGCTGAAGGCAGCAGGAAAGCCCGCAGCCCCCAGGTCTGTGGGGCTACGCAAGCGGTTCCCAAAGAGCTTTAGAACAAGGTATAGTTTTCCCTGCTGGCTCTCTGGGCGGGGGACCCATCTCCAGCCGTATGGCCATTTTTGAGCCTGGCGCGGCGCCAGGTGGGAAAGGGTGGCTTTGAGGCTGAAGGCAGGAGCAAAGCCTGCAGCCCCCAGGTCTGTGGGGCTACGCAAGCGGTTCCCAAAGAGCTTTAGAACAAGGTATAGTTTTCCCTGCTGGCTCTCTGGGCGGGGGACCCATCTCCAGCCGTATGGCCATTTTTGAGCCTGGCGCGGCGCCAGGTGGGAAAGGGTGGCTTTGAGGCTGAAGGCAGCAGGAAAGCCCGCAGCCCCCAGGTCTGTGGGGCTACGCAAGCAGTTCCCAAAGAGCTTTAGAACAAGGCATAGTTTTCCCTGCTGGCTCTTTGGGCGGGGGACCCATCTCCAGCCGTACGGCCATTTTTGTGCATGGCGCAGCGCCAAGTGGGAAAGGGTGGCTTTGACGCTGAAGGCAGCACAAACCCTGCAGCCCCAGGTCTGTGGGGCTACGCAAGCGGTTCCCAAAGAGCTTTAGAACAAGGCATAGTTTTCCCTGCTGGCTCTTTGGGCGGGGGACCCATCTCCAGCCGTATGGCCATTTTTGTGCCTGGCCCGGCGCCAAGAGGGAAAGGGTGGCTTTGAGGCTGAAGGCAGCAGGAAAGCCCGCAGCCCCCAGGTCTGTGGGGCTACGCAAGCGGTTCCCAAAGAGCTTTAGAACAAGGCATAGTTTTCCCTGCTGGCTCTCTGGGCGGGGGACCCATCTCCAGCCGTATGGCCATTTTTGAACCTGGAGCAGTGCCAAGTGGGAAAGGGTGGTTTTGAGGGTGAAGGCAGCAGGAAAGCCCGCAGCCCCCAGGTCTGTGGGGCTACGCAAGCGGTTCCCAAAGAGCTTTAGAACAAGGCATAGTTTTCCCTGCTGGCTCTTTGGTCGGGGGACCCATCTCCAGCCGTATGGCCATTTTTGTGCCTGGCGAAGCCCCAAGAGGGAAAGGGTGGCTTTGAATCTGAAGGCAGCAGGAAAGCCCGCAGCCCCCAGGTCTGTGGGGCTACGCAAGCGGTTCCCAAAGAGCTTTAGAACAAGGCATAGTTTTCCCTGCTGGCTCTTTTGGCAGGGGACCCATCTCCAGCCGTATGGCCATTTTTGTGCCTGGCGCGGTGCGTAGTGGGAAAGGGTGGTGTTGAGGCTGAAGGCAGCAGCAAAGCCTGCAGCCCCCAGGTCTGTGGGGCCAAGCAAGCGGTTCCCAAAGAGCTTTAGAACAAGGCATAGTTTTCCCTGCTGGCTCTTTGGGCGGGGGACCCATCTCCAGCCGTATGGCCATTTTTGTGCCTGCCGCGGCGCCAAGTGGGAAAGGGTGGTTTTGAGGCTGAAGGCAGCAGGAAAGCCCGCAGCCCCCAGGTGTGTGGGGCTACGCAAGCGGTTCCCAAAGAGCTTTAGAACAAGGCATAGTTTTCCCTGCTGGCTCTTTGGGCATGGGACCCATCTCCAGCCATAGGCCATTTTTGTTCTTGATAGGGCGCCAAGTGGGAAAGGGTGGCTTTGAGGCTGAAGGCAGCAGGAAAGCCCGCAGCCCCCAGGTCTGTGGGGCTACGCAAGCGGTTCCCAAAGAGCTTTAGAACAAGGTATAGTTTTCCCTGCTGGCTCTCTGGGCGGGGGACCCATCTCCAGCCGTATGGCCATTTTTGAGCCTGGCGCGGCGCCAGGTGGGAAAGGGTGGCTTTGAGGCTGAAGGCAGGAGCAAAGCCTGCAGCCCCCAGGTCTGTGGGGCTACGCAAGCGGTTCCCAAAGAGCTTTAGAACAAGGTATAGTTTTCCCTGCTGGCTCTCTGGGCGGGGGACCCATCTCCAGCCGTATGGCCATTTTTGAGCCTGGCGCGGCGCCAGGTGGGAAAGGGTGGCTTTGAGGCTGAAGGCAGCAGGAAAGCCCGCAGCCCCCAGGTCTGTGGGGCTACGCAAGCGGTTCCCAAAGAGCTTTAGAACAAGGCATAGTTTTCCCTGCTGGCTCTCTGGGCGGGGGACCCATCTCCAGCCGTATGGCCATTTTTGAACCTGGAGCAGTGCCAAGTGGGAAAGGGTGGTTTTGAGGGTGAAGGCAGCAGGAAAGCCCGCAGCCCCCAGGTCTGTGGGGCTACGCAAGCGGTTCCCAAAGAGCTTTAGAACAAGGCATAGTTTTCCCTGCTGGCTCTTTGGGCGGGGGACCCATCTCCAGCCGTATGGCCATTTTTGTGCCTGGCCCGGCGCCAAGTGGGAAAGGGTGGCTTTGAGGCTGAAGGCAGCAGCAAAGCCCACAGCCCCCAGGTCTGTGGGGCTACGCAAGCGGTTCCCAAAGAGCTTTAGAACAAGGCATAGTTTTCCCTGATGGCTCTCTGGGCGGGGGACCCATCTGCAGCCGTATGGCCATTTTTGAGCCTGGAGCAGTGCCAAGTGGGAAAGGGTGGTTTTGAGGGTGAAGGCAGCAGGAAAGCCCGCAGCCCCCAGGTCTGTGGGGCTACGCAAGCGGTTCCCAAAGAGCTTTAGAACAAGGCATAGTTTTCCCTGCTGGCTCTTTGGGCGGGGGACCCATCTCCAGCCGTATGGCCATTTTTGTGCCTGGCGCGGCGCCAAGTGGGAAAGGGTGGTGTCGAGGCTGAAGGCAGCAGGAAAGCCCGCAGCCCCCACGTCTGTGGGGCCAAGCAAGCGGTTCCCAAAGAGCTTTAGAACAAGGCATAGTTTTCCCTGCTGGCTCTTTGGGCGGGGGACCCATCTCCAGCCATAGGCCATTTTTGTGCTTGATAGGGCGCCAAGTGGGAAAGGGTGGCTTTGAGGCTGAAGGCAGCAGGAAAGCCTGCAGCCCCCAGGTCTGTGGGGCTACGCAAGCAGTTCCCAAAGAGCTTTAGAACAAGGCATAGTTTTCCCTGCTGGCTCTTTGTTCGGGGGACCCATCTCCAGCCATAGGCCATTTTTGTGCCTGGCCCGGCGCCCAGTGGGAAAGGGTGGCTTTGAGGCTTGAAGGCAGCAGGAAAGCCCGCAGCCCCCAGGTCTGTGGGGCTACGCAAGCGGTTCCCAAAGAGCTTTAGAACAAGGCATAGTTTTCCCTGCTGGCTCTCTGGGAGGGGGACCCATCTCCAGCCGTATGGCCATTTTTGAGCCTGGCGCGGCGCCAAGTGGGAAAGGGTTGTGTCGAGGCTAAAGGCAGCAGGAAAGCCCGCAGCCCCCAGGTCTGTGGGGCTACGCAAGTGGTTCCCAAAGAGCTTTAGAACAAGGCATAATTTTCCCTGCTGGCTCTTTGGGCGGGGGACCCATCTCCAGCCGTATGGCCATTTTTGTGCCTGGCGCAGCGCCAAGTGGGAAAGGGTGGTTTTGAGGCTGAAGGCAGCAGCAAAGCCTGCAGCCCCCAGGTCTGTGGGGCTACGCAAGCGGTTCCCAAAGAGCATTAGAACAAGGCATAGTTTTCCCTGCTGGCTCTTTGGGCGGGGGACCCATCTCCAGCCGTATGGCCATTTTTGTGCCTGGCCGGGGGCCAAGTGGGAAAGGGTGGTTTTGACGCTGAAGGCAGCAGGAAAGCCCGCAGCCCCCAGGTCTGTGGGGCCAAGCAAGCGGTTCCCAAAGAGCTTTAGAACAAGGCATAGTTTTCCCTGCTGGCTCTTTGGGCATGGGACCCATCTCCAGCCATAGGCCATTTTTGTGCTTGATAGGGCGCCAAGTGGGAAAGGGTTGCTTTGAGGCTGAAGACAGCAGGAAAGCCCGCAGCCCCCAGGTCTGTGGGGCTACGCAAGCGGTTCCCAAAGAGCTTTAGAACAAGGCATAGTTTTCCCTGCTGGCTCTCTGGGCGGGGGACCCATCTCCAGCCGTATGGCCATTTTTGAGCCTGGCGCGGCGCCAGGTGGGAAAGGGTGGCTTTGAGGCTGAAGGCAGGAGCAAAGCCCGCAACCCCCAGGTCTGTGGTGCTACGCAAGCGGTTCCCAAAGAGCTTTAGAACAAGGCATAGTTTTCCCAGCTGGCTCTTAGGGCATTGGACCCATCTCCAGACATAGGCCATTTTTGTGCCTGGCGCGGCGCCAAGTGGGAAAGGGTGCTGTCGAGGCTGAAGGCAGCAGGAAAGCCCGCAGCCCCCACGTCTGTGGGGCCAAGCAAGCGGTTCCCAAAGAGCTTTAGAACAAGGCATAGTTTTCCCTGCTGGCTCTTTGGGCGGGGGACCCATCTCCAGTCGTATGGCTATTTTTATGCCTGGCGCGTTGCGTAGTGGGAAAGGGTGGTTTTGAGGCTGAAGGCAGCAGGAAAGCCTGCAGCCCCCAGGTCTGTGGGGCTACGCAAGCGGTTCCCAAAGAGCTTTAGAACAAGGCATAGTTTTCCCTGCTGGCTCTTTGGGCGGGGGACCCATCTCCAGCCGTATATCCATTTTTGTGCCTGATGCGGCGCAAAGTGGGAAAGGGTGGCTTTGAGGCTGAAGGCAGCAGGAAAGCCCGCAGCCCCCAGGTCTGTGCGGCTACGCAAGCGGTTCCCAAAGAGCTTTAGAACAAGGCATAGTTTTCCCTGCTGGCTCATTGGGCGGGGGACCCATCTCCAGCCGTACGGCCATTTTTGTGCCTGGCGCGGCGCCAAGAGGGAAAGGGTGGTGTCGAGGCTAAAGGCAGCAGGAAAGCCCGCAGCCCCCAGGTCTGTGGGGCTACGCAAGCGGTTCCCAAAGAGCTTTAGAACAAGGCATAGTTTTCCCTGCTGGCTCTTTGGGCGGGGGACCCATCTCCAGCCGTATGGCCATTTTTGTGCATGGCGCAGCGCCAAGTGGGAAATGGTGGTATCGAGGCTGAAGGCAGCAGGAAAGCCCGCAGCCCCCACGTCTGTGGGGCTACGCAAGCGGTTCCCAAAGAGCTTTAGAACAAGGCATAGTTTTCCCTGCTGGCTCTTTGGGCATGGGACCCATCTCCACCCATAGGCCATTTTTGTGCCTGATAGGGCGCCAAGTGGGAAAGGGTGGCTTTGAGGCTGAAGACAGCAGGAAAGCCTGCAGCCCCCAGGTCTGTGGGGCTACGCAAGCGGTTCCCAAAGAGCTTTAGAACAAGGCATAGTTTTCCCTGCTGGCTCTTTGGGTGGGGGACCCATCTCCAGCCGTATGGCTATTTTTGTGCCTGACGCGGTGCGTAGTGGCATAGGGTGGTTTTGACGCTGAAGGCAGCAGGAAAGCCCGCAGCCCCCAGGTCTGAGGGGCTACGCAAGCGGTTCCCAAAGAGCTTTAGAACAAGGCATAGTTTTCCCTGCTGGCTCTTTGGGCGGGGGACCCATCTCCAGCCGTATGGCCATTTTTGTGCCTGGCGCGGCGCCAAGTGGGAAAGGGTGGTGTCGAGGCTGAAGGCAGCAGCAAAGCCTGCAGCCCCCAGGTCTGTGGGGCCAAGCAAGCGGTTCCCAAAGAGCTTTAGAACAAGGCATAGTTTTCCCTGCTGGCTCTTTGGGCATGGGACCCATCTCCAGCCGTATGGCCATTTTTGTGCCTGGTGCGGCGCCAAGTGGGAAAGGGTGGCTTTGAGGATGAAGGCAGCAGCAAAGCCCGCAGCCCCCAGGTCTGTGGGGCTACGCAAGCGGTTCCCAAAGAGCTTTAGAACAAGGCATAGTTTTCCCTGCTGGCTCTTTGGGCATGGGACCCATCTCCAGCCATATGGCCATTTTTGTGCCTGGCCCGGCGCCAAGAGGGAAAGGGTGGTGTCGAGGCTAAAGCAGCAGGAAAGCCCGCAGCCCCCAGGTCTGTGGGGCTACGCAAGCGGTTCCCAAAGAGCTTTAGAACAAGGCATAGTTTTCCCTGCTGGCTCTTTGGGTGGGGGACCCATCTCCAGCCGTATGGCTATTTTTGTGCCTGACGCGGTGCGTAGTGGCATAGGGTGGTTTTGAGGCTGAAGGCAGCAGGAAAGCCCGCAGCCCCCACGTCTGTGGGGCTACGCAAGCGGTTCCCAAAGAGCTTTAGAACAAGGCATAGTTTTCCCTGCTGGCTCTTTGGGCGGGGGACCCATCTCCAGCCGTATGGCCATTTTTGTGCCTGGCGCGGTGCGTAGTGGGAAAGGGTGGTTTTGACGCTGAAGGCAGCAGGAAAGCCCGCAGCCCCCAGGTCTGTGGGGCTACGCAAGCGGTTCCCAAAGAGCTTTAGAACAAGGCATAGTTTTCCCTGCTGGCTCTTTGGGCGGGGGACCCATCTCCAGCCGTATGGCCATTTTTGTGCCTGGCGCGGCGCCAAGTGGGTAAGGGTGGTGTCGAGGCTGAAGGCAGCAGCAAAGCCTGCAGCCCCCAGGTCTGTGGGGCTACGCAAGCGGTTCCCAAAGAGCTTTAGAACAAGGCATAGTTTTCCCTGCTGGCTCTTTGGGCGGGGGACCCATCTCCAGCCGTATGGCCATTTTTGTGCCTGATAGGGCGCCAAGTGGGAAAGGGTGGTGTCGAGGCTGAAGACAGCAGGAAAGCCCGCAGCCCCCACGTCTGTGGGGCCAAGCAAGCGGTTCCCAAAGAGCTTTAGAATAAGGCATAGTTTTCCCTGCTGGCTCTCTGGGCATGGGACCCATCTCCACCCATAGGCCATTTTTGTGCCTGATAGGGCGCCAAGTGGGAAAGGGTGGCTTTGAGGCTGAAGGCAGCAGGAAAGCCTGCAGCCCCCAGGTCTGTGGGGCTATGCAAGCGGTTCCCAAAGAGCTTTAGAACAAGGCATAGTTTTCCCTGCTGGCTCTTTGGGCGGGGGACCCATCTCCAGCCGTATGGCCATTTTTGTGCCTGATAGGGCGCCAAGTGGGAAAGGGTGGTGTCGAGGCTGAAGACAGCAGGAAAGCCTGCAGCCCCCAGGCCTGTGGGGCTACGCAAGCGGTTCCCAAAGAGCTTTAGAACAAGGCATAGTTTTCCCTGCTGGCTTTCTGGGCGGGGGACCCATCTCCAGCCGTATGGCCATTTTTGAGCCTGGCGCGGCGCCAGGTGGGAAAGGGTGGCTTTGAGGCTGAAGGCAGGAGCAAAGCCTGCAGCCCCCAGGTCTGTGGGGCTACGCAAGCGGTTCCCAAAGAGCTTTAGAACAAGGCATAGTTTTCCCTGCTGGCTCTTAGGGCGGGGGACCCATCTCCAGCCGTATGGCCATTTTTGAGCCTGGCGCAGCGCCAAGTGGGAAAGGGTGGTGTCGAGGCTGAAGGCAGCAGGAAAGCCCGCAGCCCCCACGTCTGTGGGGCCAAGCAAGCGGTTCCCAGAGAGCTTTAGAACAAGGCATAGTTTTCCCTGCTGGCTCTTTGGGCGGGGGACCCATCTCCAGCCATATGGCCATTTTTGTGCCTGGCGCGGTGCGTAGTGGGAAAGGGTGGTTTTGAGGCTGAAGGCAGCAGGAAAGCCCGCAGCCCCCAGGTCTGTGCGGCTACGCAAGCGGTTCCCAAAGAGCTTTAGAACAAGGCATAGTTTTCCCTGCTGGCTCTTTGGGCATGGGACCCATCTCCAGCCATAGGCCATTTTTATGCCTGGCGCGGCGCCAAATGGGAAAGGGTGGCTTTGAGGCTGAAGGCAGCAGCAAAGCCCGCAGCCCCCAGGTCTGTGGGGCTACGCAAGCGGTTCCCAAAGAGCTTTAGAACAAGGCATAGTTTTCCCTGCTGGCTCTTTGGGCGGGGGACCCATCTCCAGCCGTATGGCCATTTTTGTGCCTGATAGGGCGCCAAGTGGGAAAGGGTGGTGTCGAGGCTGAAGACAGCAGGAAAGCCTGCAGCCCCCAGGTCTGTGGGGCTACGCAAGCGGTTCCCAAAGAGCTTTAGAACAAGGCATAGTTTTCCCTGCTGGCTCTTTGGGCGGGGGACCCATCTCCAGCCGTATGGCCATTTTTGAGCCTGGCGCGGCGCCAGGTGGGAAAGGGTGGCTTTGAGGCTGAAGGCAGGAGCAAAGCCTGCAGCCCCCAGGTCTGTGGGGCTACGCAAGCGGTTCCAAAAGAGCTTTAGAACAAGGCATAGTTTTCCCTGCTGGCTCTTAGGGCGGGGGACCCATCTCCAGCCGTATGGCCATTTTTGAGCCTGGCGCAGCGCCAAGTGGGAAAGGGTGGTGTCGAGGCTGAAGGCAGCAGGAAAGCCCGCAGCCCCCAGGTCTGTGGGGCTACGCAAGCGGTTCCCAAAGAGCTTTAGAACAATGCATAGTTTTCCCTGCTCGCTCTTTGGGCGGGGGACCCATCTCCAGCCGTATGGCCATTTTTGTGCCTGGCGAAGCCCCAAGAGGGAAAGGGTGGCTTTGAATCTGAAGGCAGCAGGAAAGCCCGCAGCCCCCACGTCTGTGGGGCCAAGCAAGCGGTTCCCAAAGAGCTTTAGAACAAGGCATAGTTTTCCCAGCTGGCTCTTTTGGCAGGGGACCCATCTCCAGCCGTATGGCCATTTTTGTGCCTGGCGCGGTGCGTAGTGGGAAAGGGTGGTGTTGAGGCTGAAGGCAGCAGCAAAGACTGCAGCCCCCAGGTCTGTGGGGCCAACCAAGCGGTTCCCAAAGAGCTTTAGAACAAGGCATAGTTTTCCCTGCTGGCTCTTTGGGCGGGGGACCCATCTCCAGCCGTATGGCCATTTTTGTGCCTGGCCCGGCGCCAAGTGGGAAAGGGTGGCTTTGAGGCTGAAGGCAGCAGCAAAGCCCGCAGCCCCCAGGTCTGTGCGGCTACGCAAGCGGTTCCCAAAGAGCTTTAGAACAAGGCATAGTTTTCCCTGCTGGCTCTCTGGGCGGGGGACCCATCTGCAGCCGTATGGCCATTTTTGAGCCTGGAGCAATGCCAAGTGGGAAAGGGTGGTTTTGAGGGTGAAGGCAGCAGGAAAGCCCGCAGCCCCCAGGTCTGTGGGGATACGCAAGCGGTTCCCAAAGAGCTTTAGAACAAGGCATAGTTTTCCCTGCTGGCTCTTTGGGCGGGGGACCCATCTCCAGCCGTATGGCCATTTTTGTGCCTGGCGCGGCGCCAAGTGGGAAAGGGTGGTGTCGAGGCTGAAGGCAGCAGGAAAGCCCGCAGCCCCCACGTCTGTGGGGCCAAGCAAGCGGTTCCCAAAGAGCTTTAGAACAAGGCATAGTTTTCCCTGCTGGCTCTTTGGGCCTGGGACCCATCTCCAGCCATAGGCCATTTTTGTGCTTGATAGGGCGCCAAGTGGGAAAGGGTGGCTTTGAGGCTGAAGGCAGCAGGAAAGCCTGCAGCCCCCAGGTCTGTGGGGCTACGCAAGCAGTTCCCAAAGAGCTTTAGAACAAGGCATAGTTTTCCCTGATGGCTCTTTGTTCGGGGGACCCATCTCCAGCCATAGGCCATTTTTGTGCCTGGCCCGGCGCCCAGTGGGAAAGGGTGGCTTTGAGGCTTGAAGGCAGCAGGAAAGCCCGCAGCCCCCAGGTCTGTGGGGCTACGCAAGCGGTTCCCAAAGAGCTTTAGAACAAGGCATAGTTTTCCCTGCTGGCTCTCTGGGAGGGGGACCCATCTCCAGCCGTATGGCCATTTTTGAGCCTGGCGCGGCGCCAAGTGGGAAAGGGTTGTGTCGAGGCTAAAGGCAGCAGGAAAGCCCGCAGCCCCCAGGTCTGTGGGGCTACGCAAGCGGTTCCCAAAGAGCTTTAGAACAAGGCATAATTTTCCCTGCTGGCTCTTTGGGCGGGGGACCCATCTCCAGCCGTATGGCCATTTTTGTGCCTGGCGCAGCGCCAAGTGGAAAAGGGTGGTTTTGAGGCTGAAGGCAGCAGCAAAGCCTGCAGCCCCCAGGTCTGTGGGGCTACGCAAGCGGTTCCCAAAGAGCTTTAGAACAAGGCATAGTTTTCCCTGCTGGCTCTTTGGGCGGGGGACCCATCTCCAGCCGTATGGCCATTTTTGTGCCTTGCCGGGGGCCAAGTGGGAAAGGGTGGTGTCGAGGCTGAAGGCAGCAGGAAAGCCCGCAGCCCCCAGGTGTGTGGGGCTACGCAAGCGGTTCCCAAAGAGCTTTAGAACAAGGCATAGTTTTCCCTGCTGGCTCTTTGGGCATGGGACCCATCTCCAGCCATAGGCCATTTTTGTGCTTGATAGGGCGCCAAGTGGGAAAGGGTTGCTTTGAGGCTGAAGACAGCAGGAAAGCCCGCAGCCCCCAGGTCTGTGGGGCTACGCAAGCGGTTCCCAAAGAGCTTTAGAACAAGGCATAGTTTTCCCTGCTGGCTCTCTGGGCGGGGGACCCATCTCCAGCCGTATGGCCATTTTTGAGCCTGGCGCGGCGCCAGGTGGGAAAGGGTGGCTTTGAGGCTGAAGGCAGGAGCAAAGCCTGCAGCCCCCAGGTCTGTGGTGCTACGCAAGCGGTTCCCAAAGAGCTTTAGAACAAGGCATAGTTTTCCCAGCTGGCTCTTAGGGCATGGGACCCATCTCCAGCCATAGGCCATTTTTGTGCCTGGCGCGAAGCCAAGTGGGAAAGGGTGCTGTCGAGGCTGAAGGCAGCAGGAAAGCCCGCAGCCCCAAGGTCTGTGGGGCTACGCAAGCGGTTCCCAAAGAGCTTTAGAACAAGGCATAGTTTTCCCTGCTGGCTCTTTGGGCGGGGGACCCATCTCCAGTCGTATGGCTATTTTTATGCCTGGCGTGTTGCGTAGTGGGAAAGGGTGGTTTTGAGGCTGAAGGCAGCAGGAAAGCCTGCAGCCCCCAGGTCTGTGGGGCTACGCAAGCGGTTCCCAAAGAGCTTTAGAACAAGGCATAGTTTTCCCTGCTGGCTCTTTGGGCGGGGGACCCATCTCCAGCCGTATGGCCATTTTTGTGCCTGGCCGGGGGCCAAGTGGGAAAGGGTGGTTTTGAGGCTGAAGGCAGCAGGAAAGCCCGCAGCCCCCACGTGTGTGGGGCTACGCAAGCGGTTCCCAAAGAGCTTTAGAACAAGGCATAGTTTTCCCTGCTGGCTCTTTGGGCGG
The DNA here is from genome assembly GCF_028500815.1 of Rissa tridactyla. NCBI lineage: Eukaryota > Metazoa > Chordata > Aves > Charadriiformes > Laridae > Rissa > Rissa tridactyla. The sequence continues at coordinate 158,035 of NW_026529464.1, read as the reverse complement.
GGGACCCATCTCCAGCCATAGGCCATTTTTGTGCTTGATAGGGCGCCAAATGGGAAAGGGTGGTGTCGAGGCTGAAGGCAGCAGGAAAGCCCGCAGCCCCCAGGTCTGTGCGGCTACGCAAGCGGTTCCCAAAGAGCTTTAGAACAAGGCATAATTTTCCCTGCTGGCTCTTTGGGCGGGGGACCCATCTCCAGCCGTACGGCCATTTTTGTGCCTGGCGCGGCGCCAAGAGGGAAAGGGTGGTGTCGAGGCTAAAGGCAGCAGGAAAGCCCGCAGCCCCCAGGTCTGTGGGGCCAAGCAAGCGGTTCCCAAAGAGCTTTAGAACAAGGCATAGTTTTCCCTGCTGGCTCTTTGGGCGGGGGACCCATCTCCAGCCGTATGGCCATTTTTGTGCATGGCGCAGCGCCAAGTGGGAAAGGGTGGCTTTGAGGCTGAAGGCAGCAGGAAAGCCCGCAGCCCCCAGGTCTGTGGGGCTACGCAAGCGGTTCCCAAAGAGCTTTAGAACAAGGCATAGTTTTCCCTGCTGGCTCTTTGGGTGGGGGACCGATCTCCAGACGTATGGCCATTTTTGTGCCTGGCGCGGTGCGTAGTGGGAAAGGGTGGTTTTGAGGCTGAAGGCAGCAGGAAAGCCCGCAGCCCCCAGGTCTGTGCGGCTACGCAAGCGGTTCCCAAAGAGCTTTAGAACAAGGCATAGTTTTCCCTGCTGGCTCTTTGGGCATGGGACCCATCTCCAGCCATAGGCCATTTTTATGCCTGGCGCGGCGCCAAATGGGAAAGGGTGGCTTTGAGGCTGAAGGCAGCAGCAAAGCCCGCAGCCCCCAGGTCTGTGGGGCTACGCAAGCGGTTCCCAAAGAGCTTTAGAACAAGGCATAGTTTTCCCTGCTGGCTCTTTGGGCGGGGGACCCATCTCCAGCCGTATGGCCATTTTTGTGCCTGATAGGGCGCCAAGTGGGAAAGGGTGGTGTCGAGGCTGAAGACAGCAGGAAAGCCTGCAGCCCCCAGGCCTGTGGGGCTACGCAAGCGGTTCCCAAAGAGCTTTAGAACAAGGCATAGTTTTCCCTGCTGGCTTTCTGGGCGGGGGACCCATCTCCAGCCGTATGGCCATTTTTGAGCCTGGCGCGGCGCCAGGTGGGAAAGGGTGGCTTTGAGGCTGAAGGCAGGAGCAAAGCCTGCAGCCCCCAGGTCTGTGGGGCTACGCAAGCGGTTCCCAAAGAGCTTTAGAACAAGGCATAGTTTTCCCTGCTGGCTCTTAGGGCGGGGGACCCATCTCCAGCCGTATGGCCATTTTTGAGCCTGGCGCAGCGCCAAGTGGGAAAGGGTGGTGTCGAGGCTGAAGGCAGCAGGAAAGCCCGCAGCCCCCACGTCTGTGGGGCCAAGCAAGCGGTTCCCAGAGAGCTTTAGAACAAGGCATAGTTTTCCCTGCTGGCTCTTTGGGCGGGGGACCCATCTCCAGCCATATGGCCATTTTTGTGCCTGGCGCGGTGCGTAGTGGGAAAGGGTGGTTTTGAGGCTGAAGGCAGCAGGAAAGCCCGCAGCCCCCAGGTCTGTGCGGCTACGCAAGCGGTTCCCAAAGAGCTTTAGAACAAGGCATAGTTTTCCCTGCTGGCTCTTTGGGCATGGGACCCATCTCCAGCCATAGGCCATTTTTATGCCTGGCGCGGCGCCAAATGGGAAAGGGTGGCTTTGAGGCTGAAGGCAGCAGCAAAGCCCGCAGCCCCCAGGTCTGTGGGGCTACGCAAGCGGTTCCCAAAGAGCTTTAGAACAAGGCATAGTTTTCCCTGCTGGCTCTTTGGGCGGGGGACCCATCTCCAGCCGTATGGCCATTTTTGTGCCTGATAGGGCGCCAAGTGGGAAAGGGTGGTGTCGAGGCTGAAGACAGCAGGAAAGCCTGCAGCCCCCAGGTCTGTGGGGCTACGCAAGCGGTTCCCAAAGAGCTTTAGAACAAGGCATAGTTTTCCCTGCTGGCTCTTTGGGCGGGGGACCCATCTCCAGCCGTATGGCCATTTTTGAGCCTGGCGCGGCGCCAGGTGGGAAAGGGTGGCTTTGAGGCTGAAGGCAGGAGCAAAGCCTGCAGCCCCCAGGTCTGTGGGGCTACGCAAGCGGTTCCAAAAGAGCTTTAGAACAAGGCATAGTTTTCCCTGCTGGCTCTTAGGGCGGGGGACCCATCTCCAGCCGTATGGCCATTTTTGAGCCTGGCGCAGCGCCAAGTGGGAAAGGGTGGTGTCGAGGCTGAAGGCAGCAGGAAAGCCCGCAGCCCCCAGGTCTGTGGGGCTACGCAAGCGGTTCCCAAAGAGCTTTAGAACAATGCATAGTTTTCCCTGCTCGCTCTTTGGGCGGGGGACCCATCTCCAGCCGTATGGCCATTTTTGTGCCTGGCGAAGCCCCAAGAGGGAAAGGGTGGCTTTGAATCTGAAGGCAGCAGGAAAGCCCGCAGCCCCCACGTCTGTGGGGCCAAGCAAGCGGTTCCCAAAGAGCTTTAGAACAAGGCATAGTTTTCCCTGCTGGCTCTTTTGGCAGGGGACCCATCTCCAGCCGTATGGCCATTTTTGTGCCTGGCGCGGTGCGTAGTGGGAAAGGGTGGTGTTGAGGCTGAAGGCAGCAGCAAAGACTGCAGCCCCCAGGTCTGTGGGGCCAACCAAGCGGTTCCCAAAGAGCTTTAGAACAAGGCATAGTTTTCCCTGCTGGCTCTTTGGGCGGGGGACCCATCTCCAGCCGTATGGCCATTTTTGTGCCTGGCCCGGCGCCAAGTGGGAAAGGGTGGCTTTGAGGCTGAAGGCAGCAGCAAAGCCCGCAGCCCCCAGCTCTGTGGGGCTACGCAAGCGGTTCCCAAAGAGCTTTAGAACAAGGCATAGTTTTCCCTGCTGGCTCTCTGGGCGGGGGACCCATCTGCAGCCGTATGGCCATTTTTGAGCCTGGAGCAATGCCAAGTGGGAAAGGGTGGTTTTGAGGGTGAAGGCAGCAGGAAAGCCCGCAGCCCCCAGGTCTGTGGGGATACGCAAGCGGTTCCCAAAGAGCTTTAGAACAAGGCATAGTTTTCCCTGCTGGCTCTTTGGGCGGGGGACCCATCTCCAGCCGTATGGCCATTTTTGTGCCTGGCGCGGCGCCAAGTGGGAAAGGGTGGTGTCGAGGCTGAAGGCAGCAGGAAAGCCCGCAGCCCCCACGTCTGTGGGGCCAAGCAAGCGGTTCCCAAAGAGCTTTAGAACAAGGCATAGTTTTCCCTGCTGGCTCTTTGGGCCTGGGACCCATCTCCAGCCATAGGCCATTTTTGTGCTTGATAGGGCGCCAAGTGGGAAAGGGTGGCTTTGAGGCTGAAGGCAGCAGGAAAGCCTGCAGCCCCCAGGTCTGTGGGGCTACGCAAGCAGTTCCCAAAGAGCTTTAGAACAAGGCATAGTTTTCCCTGATGGCTCTTTGTTCGGGGGACCCATCTCCAGCCATAGGCCATTTTTGTGCCTGGCCCGGCGCCCAGTGGGAAAGGGTGGCTTTGAGGCTTGAAGGCAGCAGGAAAGCCCGCAGCCCCCAGGTCTGTGGGGCTACGCAAGCGGTTCCCAAAGAGCTTTAGAACAAGGCATAGTTTTCCCTGCTGGCTCTCTGGGCGGGGGACCCATCTCCAGCCGTATGGCCATTTTTGAGCCTGGCGCGGCGCCAAGTGGGAAAGGGTTGTGTCGAGGCTAAAGGCAGCAGGAAAGCCCGCAGCCCCCAGGTCTGTGGGGCTACGCAAGCGGTTCCCAAAGAGCTTTAGAACAAGGCATAATTTTCCCTGCTGGCTCTTTGGGCGGGGGACCCATCTCCAGCCGTATGGCCATTTTTGTGCCTGGCGCAGCGCCAAGTGGAAAAGGGTGGTTTTGAGGCTGAAGGCAGCAGCAAAGCCTGCAGCCCCCAGGTCTGTGGGGCTACGCAAGCGGTTCCCAAAGAGCTTTAGAACAAGGCATAGTTTTCCCTGCTGGCTCTTTGGGCGGGGGACCCATCTCCAGCCGTATGGCCATTTTTGTGCCTTGCCGGGGGCCAAGTGGGAAAGGGTGGTGTCGAGGCTGAAGGCAGCAGGAAAGCCCGCAGCCCCCAGGTGTGTGGGGCTACGCAAGCGGTTCCCAAAGAGCTTTAGAACAAGGCATAGTTTTCCCTGCTGGCTCTTTGGGCATGGGACCCATCTCCAGCCATAGGCCATTTTTGTGCTTGATAGGGCGCCAAGTGGGAAAGGGTTGCTTTGAGGCTGAAGACAGCAGGAAAGCCCGCAGCCCCCAGGTCTGTGGGGCTACGCAAGCGGTTCCCAAAGAGCTTTAGAACAAGGCATAGTTTTCCCTGCTGGCTCTCTGGGCGGGGGACCCATCTCCAGCCGTATGGCCATTTTTGAGCCTGGCGCGGCGCCAGGTGGGAAAGGGTGGCTTTGAGGCTGAAGGCAGGAGCAAAGCCTGCAGCCCCCAGGTCTGTGGTGCTACGCAAGCGGTTCCCAAAGAGCTTTAGAACAAGGCATAGTTTTCCCAGCTGGCTCTTAGGGCATGGGACCCATCTCCAGCCATAGGCCATTTTTGTGCCTGGCGCGAAGCCAAGTGGGAAAGGGTGCTGTCGAGGCTGAAGGCAGCAGGAAAGCCCGCAGCCCCAAGGTCTGTGGGGCTACGCAAGCGGTTCCCAAAGAGCTTTAGAACAAGGCATAGTTTTCCCTGCTGGCTCTTTGGGCGGGGGACCCATCTCCAGTCGTATGGCTATTTTTATGCCTGGCGTGTTGCGTAGTGGGAAAGGGTGGTTTTGAGGCTGAAGGCAGCAGGAAAGCCTGCAGCCCCCAGGTCTGTGGGGCTACGCAAGCGGTTCCCAAAGAGCTTTAGAACAAGGCATAGTTTTCCCTGCTGGCTCTTTGGGCGGGGGACCCATCTCCAGCCGTATGGCCATTTTTGTGCCTGGCCGGGGGCCAAGTGGGAAAGGGTGGTTTTGAGGCTGAAGGCAGCAGGAAAGCCCGCAGCCCCCACGTGTGTGGGGCTACGCAAGCGGTTCCCAAAGAGCTTTAGAACAAGGCATAGTTTTCCCTGCTGGCTCTTTGGGCGGGGGACCCATCTCCAGCCATAGGCCATTTTTGTGCTTGATAGGGCGCCAAATGGGAAAGGGTGGTGTCGAGGCTGAAGGCAGCAGGAAAGCCCGCAGCCCCCAGGTCTGTGCGGCTACGCAAGCGGTTCCCAAAGAGCTTTAGAACAAGGCATAATTTTCCCTGCTGGCTCTTTGGGCGGGGGACCCATCTCCAGCCGTACGGCCATTTTTGTGCCTGGCGCGGCGCCAAGAGGGAAAGGGTGGTGTCGAGGCTAAAGGCAGCAGGAAAGCCCGCAGCCCCCAGGTCTGTGGGGCCAAGCAAGCGGTTCCCAAAGAGCTTTAGAACAAGGCATAGTTTTCCCTGCTGGCTCTTTGGGCGGGGGACCCATCTCCAGCCGTATGGCCATTTTTGTGCATGGCGCAGCGCCAAGTGGGAAAGGGTGGCTTTGAGGCTGAAGGCAGCAGGAAAGCCCGCAGCCCCCAGGTCTGTGGGGCTACGCAAGCGGTTCCCAAAGAGCTTTAGAACAAGGCATAGTTTTCCCTGCTGGCTCTTTGGGCATGGGACCCATCTCCACCCATAGGCCATTTTTGTGCCTGATAGGGCGCCAAGTGAGAAAGGGTGGCTTTGAGGCTAAAGACAGCAGGAAAGCCTGCAGCCCCCAGGTCTGTGGGGCTACGCAAGCGGTTCCCAAAGAGCTTTAGAACAAGGCATAGTTTTCCCTGCTGGCTCTTTGGGCATGGGACCCATCTCCACCCATAGGCCATTTTTGTGCCTGATAGGGCGCCAAGTGAGAAAGGGTGGCTTTGAGGCTGAAGACAGCAGGAAAGCCTGCAGCCCCCAGGTCTGTGGGGCTACGCAAGCGGTTCCCAAAGAGCTTTAGAACAAGGCATAGTTTTCCCTGCTGGCTCTTTGGGTGGGGGACCCATCTCCAGCCGTATGGCTATTTTTGTGCCTGACGCGGTGCGTAGTGGCATAGGGTGGTTTTGAGGCTGAAGGCAGCAGGAAAGCCCGCAGCCCCCACGTCTGTGGGGCCAAGCAAGCGGTTCCCAAAGAGCTTTAGAACAAGGCATAGTTTTCCCTGCTGGCTCTTTGGGCGGGGGACCCATCTCCAGCCTTATGGCCATTTTTGTGCCTGGCGCGGTGCGTAGTGGGAAAGGGTGGTTTTGACGCTGAAGGCAGCAGGAAAGCCCGCAGCCCCCAGGTCTGTGGGGCTACGCAAGCGGTTCCCAAAGAGCTTTAGAACAAGGCATAGTTTTCCCTGCTGGCTCTTTGGGCGGGGGACCCATCTCCAGCCGTATGGCCATTTTTGTGCCTGGCGCGGCGCCAAGTGGGTAAGGGTGGTGTCGAGGCTGAAGGCAGCAGCAAAGCCTGCAGCCCCCAGGTCTGTGGGGCCAAGCAAGCGGTTCCCAAAGAGCTTTAGAACAAGGCATAGTTTTCCCTGCTGGCTCTTTGGGCATGGGACCCATCTCCAGCCGTATGGCCATTTTTGTCCCTGGCCCGGCGCCAAATGGAAAGGGTGGCTTTGAGGCTGAAGGCAGCAGGAAAGCCCGCAGCCCCCAGGTCTGTGGGGCTACGCAAGCGGTTCCCAAAGAGCTTTAGAACAAGGCATAGTTTTCCCTGCTCGCTCTTTGGGCGGGGGACCCATCTCCAGCCATATGGCCATTTTTGTGCCTGGCGAAGCCCCAAGTGCGAAAGGGTGGCTTTGAGGCTGAAGGCAGCACGAAAGCCCGCAGCCCCCAGGTCTGTGGGGCTACGCAAGCGGTTCCCAAAGAGCTTTAGAACAAGGCATAGTTTTCCCTGCTGGCTCTTTTGGCAGGGGACCCATCTCCAGCCGTATGGCCATTTTTGAACCTGGAGCAGTGCCAAGTGGGAAAGGGTGGTGTCGTGGCTGAAGGCAGCAGGAAAGCCCGCAGCCCCCAGGTCTGTGGGGCTACGCAAGCAGTTCCCAAAGAGCTTTAGAACAAGGCATAGTTTTCCCTGCTGGCTCTTTGGGCGGGGGACCGATCTCCAGCCATAGGCCATTTTTGTGCCTGGCCCGGCGCCCAGTGGGAAAGGGTGGCTTTGAGGCTTGAAGGCAGCAGGAAAGCCCGCAGCCCCCAGGTCTGTGGGGCTACGCAAGCGGTTCCCAAAGAGCTTTAGAACAAGGCATAGTTTTCCCTGCTGGCTCTTTGGGCGGGGGACCCATCTCCAGCCATAGGCCATTTTTGTGCCTGGCCCGGCGCCCAGTGGGAAAGGGTGGCTTTGAGGCTTGAAGGCAGCAGGAAAGCCCGCAGCCCCCACGTCTGTGGGGCTACGCAAGCGGTTCCCAAACAGCTTTAGAACAAGGCATAATTATCCCTGCTGGCTCTCTGGTCGGGGGACCCATCTCCAGCCGTATGGCCGTTTTTGTGCCTGGCCGGGGGCCAAGTGGGAAAGGGTGGTTTTGAGGCTGAAGGCAGCAGGAAAGCCCGCAGCCCCCACGTGTGTGGGGCTACGCAAGCGGTTCCCAAAGAGCTTTAGAACAAGGCATAGTTTTCCCTGCTGGCTCTTTGGGCATGGGACCCATCTCCAGCCATAGGCCATTTTTGTGCTTCATAGGGCGCCAAGTGGGAAAGGGTGGTGTCGAGGCTGAAGGCAGCAGGAAAGCCCGCAGCCCCCAGGTCTGTGCGGCTAAGCAAGCGGTTCCCAAAGAGCTTTAGAACAAGGCATAATTTTCCCTGCTGGCTTTTTGGGCGGGGGACCCATCTCCAGCCGTACGGCCATTTTTGTGGCTGGCGCAGCGCCAAGAGGGAAAGGGTGGTGTCGAGGCTAAAGGCAGCAGGAAAGCCCGCAGCCCCCAGGTCTGTGGAGCTACGCAAGCAGTTCCCAAAGAGCTTTAGAACAAGGCATAGTTTTCCCTGCTGGCTCTTTGGGCGGGGGACCCATCTCCAGCCGTATGGCCATTTTTGTGCATGGCGCAGCGCCAAGTGGGAAAGGGTGGCTTTGAGGCTGAAGGCAGCAGGAAAGCCCGCAGCCCCCAGGTCTGTGGGGCTACGCAAGCGGTTCCCAAAGAGCTTTAGAACAAGGCATAGTTTTCCCTGCTGGCTCTTTGGGCATGGGACCCATCTCCACCCATAGGCCATTTTTGTGCCTGATAGGGCGCCAAGTGAGAAAGGGTGGCTTTGAGGCTAAAGACAGCAGGAAAGCCTGCAGCCCCCAGGTCTGTGGGGCTACGCAAGCGGTTCCCAAAGAGCTTTAGAACAAGGCATAGTTTTCGTTGCTGGCTCTTTGGGTGGGGGACCCATCTCCAGCCGTATGGCTATTTTTGTGCCTGACGCGGTGCGTAGTGGCATAGGGTGGTTTTGAGGCTGAAGGCAGCAGGAAAGCCCGCAGCCCCCACGTCTGTGGGGCCAAGCAAGCGGTTCCCAAAGAGCTTTAGAACAAGGCATAGTTTTCCCTGCTGGCTCTTTGGGCGGGGGACCCATCTCCAGCCGTATGACCATTTTTGTGCCTGGCGCGGTGCGTAGTGGGAAAGGGTGGTTTTGACGCTGAAGGCAGCAGGAAAGCCCGCAGCCCCCAGGTCTGTGGGGCTACGCAAGCGGTTCACCAAAGAGCTTTAGAACAAGGCATAGTTTTCCCTGCTGGCTCTTTGGGCAGGGGACCCATCTCCAGCCGTATGGCCATTTTTGTCCCTGGCCCGGCGCCAAGTGGGAAAGGGTGGTGTTGAGGCTGAAGGCAGCAGCAAAGCCTGCAGCCCCCAGGTCTGTGGGGCCAAGCAAGCGGTTCCCAAAGAGCTTTAGAACAAGGCATAGTTTTCCCTGCTGGCTCTTTGGGCGGGGGACCCATCTCCAGCCGTATGGCCATTTTTGTGCCTGGCGCGGCGCCAAGTGGGTAAGGGTGGCTTTGAGGCTGAAGGCAGCAGCAAAGCCTGCAGCCCCCAGGTCTGTGGGGCCAAGCAAGCGGTTCCCAAAGAGCTTTAGAACAAGGCATAGTTTTCCCTGCTGGCTCTTTGGGCATGGGACCCATCTCCAGCCGTATGGCCATTTTTGTCCCTGGCCCGGCGCCAAGTGGGAAAGGGTGGCTTTGAGGCTGAAGGCAGCAGGAAAGCCCGCAGCCCCCAGGTCTGTGGGGCTACGCAAGCGGTTCCCAAAGAGCTTTAGAACAAGGCATAGTTTTCCCTGCTGGCTCTTTGGGCATGGGACCCATCTCCAGCCATAGGCCATTTTTGTGCCTGATAGGGCGCCAAGTGGGAAAGGGTGGCTTTGAGGCTGAAGACAGCAGGAAAGCCTGCAGCCCCCAGGTCTGTGGGGCCAAGAAAGCGGTTCCCAAAGAGCTTTAGAACAAGGCATAGTTTTCCCTGCTGGCTCTTTGGGCGGGGGACCCATCTCCAGCCATATGGCCATTTTTGAGCCTGGAGCAGTGCCAAGTGGGAAAGGGTGGTGTCGAGGCTGAAGGCAGCAGGAAAGCCCGCAGCCCCCACGTCTCTGGGGCCAAGCAAGCGGTTCCCAAAGAGCTTTAGAACAAGGCATAGTTTTCCCTGCTGGCTCTTTGGGCATGGGACCCATCTCCAGCCATAGGCCATTTTTGTGCCTGGCGCGGCGCCAAGTGGGAAAGGGTGGCTTTGAGGCTGAAGGCAGCAGCAAAGCCCGCAGCCCCCAGGTCTGTGGGGCTACGCAAGCGGTTCCCAAAGAGCTTTAGAACAAGGCATAGTTTTCCCTGCTGGCTCTTTGGGCGGGGGACCCATCTCCAGCCGTATGGCCATTTTTGTGCCTGGCGCGGCGCCAAGTGGGAAAGGGTGGTGTCGAGCCTGAAGGCAGCAGGAAAGCCCGCAGCCCCCAGGTCTGTGGGGCTACGCAAGCGGTTCCCAAAGAGCTTTAGAACAAGGCATAGTTTTCCCTGCTCGCTCTTTGGGCGGGGGACCCATCTCCAGCCGTATGGCCATTTTTGTGCCTGGCGAAGCCCCAAGAGGGAAAGGGTGGCTTTGAATCTGAAGGCAGCAGGAAAGCCCGCAGCCCCCAGGTCTGTGGGGCTACGCAAGCGGTTCCCAAAGAGCTTTAGAACAAGGCATAGTTTTCCCTGCTGGCTCTTTTGGCAGGGGACCCATCTCCAGCCGTATGGCCATTTTTGTGCCTGGCGCGGTGCGTAGTGGGAAAGGGTGGTGTTGAGGCTGAAGGCAGCAGCAAAGACTGCAGTCCCCAAGTTTGTGGGGCCAAGCAAGCGGTTCCCAAAGAGCTTTAGAACAAGGCATAGTTTTCCCTGCTGGCTCTTTGGGCGGGGGACCCATCTCCAGCCGTATGGCCATTTTTGTGCCTGGCCCGGCGCCAAGTGGGAAAGGGTGGCTTTGAGGCTGAAGGCAGCAGCAAAGCCCGCAGCCCCCAGGTCTGTGGGGCTACGCAAGCGGTTCCCGAAGAGCTTTAGAACAAGGCATAGTTTTCCCTGCTGGCTCTCTGGGCGGGGGACCCATCTGCAGCCGTATGGCCATTTTTGTGCCTGGCCGGGGGTCAAGTGGGAAAGGGTGGTTTTGAGGGTGAAGGCAGCAGGAAAGCCCGCAGCCCCCAGGTCTGTGGGGCTACGCAAGCGGTTCCCAAAGAGCTTTAGAACAAGGCATAGTTTTCCCTGCTGGCTCTTTGGGCGGGGGACCCATCTCCAGCCGTATGGCCATTTTTGTGCCTGGCGCGGCGCCAAGTGGGAAAGGGTGGTGTCGAGGCTGAAGGCAGCAGGAAAGCCCGCAGCCCCCACGTCTGTGGGGCCAAGCAAGCGGTTCCCAAAGAGCTTTAGAACAAGGCATAGTTTTCCCTGCTGGCTCTTTGGGCATGGGACCCATCTCCACCCATAGGCCATTTTTGTGCTTGATAGGGCGCCAAGTGGGAAAGGGTGGCTTTGAGGCTGAAGGCAGCAGGAAAGCCTGCAGCCCCCAGGTCTGTGGGGCTATGCAAGCAGCTCCCAAAGAGCTTTAGAACAAGGCATAGTTTTCCCTGCTGGCTCTTTGTTCGGGGGACCCATCTCCAGCCATAGGCCATTTTTGAGCCTGGCGCGGGGCCAAGTGGGAAAGGGTTGTGTCGAGGCTAAAGGCAGCAGGAAAGCCCGCAGCCCCCAGGTCTGTGGGGCTACGCAAGCGGTTCCCAAAGAGCTTTAGAACAAGGCATAATTTTCCCTGCTGGCTCTTTGGGCGGGGGACCCATCTCCAGCCGTATGGCCATTTTTGTGCCTGGCGCAGCGCCAAGTGGGAAAGGGTGGTTTTGAGGCTGAAGGCAGCAGCAAAGCCCGCAGCCCCCAGGTCTGTGGGGCTACGCAAGCGGTTCCCAAAGAGCTTTAGAACAAGGCATAGTTTTCCCTGCTGGCTCTTTGGGCGGGGGACCCATCTCCAGCCGTATGGCCATTTTTGTGCCTGGCCGGGGGCCAAGTGGGAAAGGGTGGTTTTGAGGCTGAAGGCAGCAGGAAAGCCCGCAGCCCCCAGGTGTGTGGGGCTACGCAAGCGGTTCCCAAAGAGCTTTAGAACAAGGCATAGTTTTCCCTGCTGGCTCTTTGGGCATGGGACCCATCTCCAGCCATAGGCCATTTTTGTGCTTGATAGGGCGCCAAGTGGGAAAGGGTTGCTTTGAGGCTGAAGGCAGCAGGAAAGCCCGCAGCCCCCAGGTCTGTGCGGCTACGCAAGCGGTTCCCAAAGAGCTTTAGAACAAGGCATAGTTTTCCCTGCTGGCTCTTTGGGCGGGGGACCCATCTCCAGCCGTACGGCCATTTTTGTGCCTGGCGCGGAGCCAAGAGGGAAAGGGTGGTGTCGAGGCTAAAGGCAGCGGGAAAGCCCGCAGCCCCCAGGTCTGTGCGGCTACGCAAGCGGTTCCCAAAGAGCTTTAGAACAAGGCATAATTTTCCCTGCTGGCTCTTTGGGCGGGGGACCCATCTCCAGCCGTATGGCCATTTTTGTGCCTGGCCGGGGGCCAAGTGGGAAAGGGTGGTGTCGAGGCTAAAGGCAGCAGGAAAGCCCGCAGCCCCCACGTGTGTGGGGCTACGCAAGCGGTTCCCAAAGAGCTTTAGAACAAGGCATAGTTTTCCCTGCTGGCTCTTTGGGCATGGGACCCATCTCCAGCCATAGGCCATTTTTGTTCTTGATAGGGCGCCAAGTGGGAAAGGGTGGTGTCGAGGCTGAAGGCAGCAGGAAAGCCCGCAGCCCCCAGGTCTGTGCGGCTACGCAAGCGGTTCCCAAAGAGCTTTAGAACAAGGCATAATTTTCCCTGCTGGCTCTTCGGACGGGGGACCCATCTCCAGCCGTACGGCCATTTTTGTGCCTGGCGCGGTGCCAAGTGGGAAAGGGTGGTGTCGAGGCTAAAGGCAGCAGGAAAGCCCGCAGCCCCCAGGTCTGTGGAGCTACGCAAGCAGTTCCCAAAGAGCTTTAGAACAAGGCATAGTTTTCCCTGCTGGCTCTTTGGGCGGGGGACCCATCTCCAGCCGTATGGCCATTTTTGTGCATGGCGCAGCGCCAAGTGGGAAAGGGTGGCTTTGAGGCTGAAGGCAGCAGGAAAGCCCGCAGCCCCCAGGTCTGTGGGGCTACGCAAGCGGTTCCCAAAGAGCTTTAGAACAAGGCATAGTTTTCCCTGCTGGCTCTTTGGGCATGGGACCCCTCTCCACCCATAGGCCATTTTTGTGCCTGATAGGGCGCCAAGTGAGAAAGGGTGGTTTGAGGCTAAAGACAGCAGGAAAGCCTGCAGCCCCCAGGTCTGTGGGGCTACGCAAGCGGTTCCCAAAGAGCTTTAGAACAAGGCATAGTTTTCCCTGCTGGCTCTTTGGGTGGGGGACCCATCTCCAGCCGTATGGCTATTTTTGTGCCTGACGCGGTGCGTAGTGGCATAGGGTGGTTTTGAGGCTGAAGGCAGCAGGAAAGCCCGCAGCCCCCACGTCTGTGGGGCCAAGCAAGCGGTTCCCAAAGAGCTTTAGAACAAGGCATAGTTTTCCCTGCTGGCTCTTTGGGCGGGGGACCCATCTCCAGCCGTATGGCCATTTTTGTGCCTGGCGCGGTGCGTAGTGGGAAAGGGTGGTTTTGACGCTGAAGGCAGCAGGAAAGCCCGCAGCCCCCACGTCTGTGGGGCTACGTAAGCGGTTCACCAAAGAGCTTTAGAACAAGGCATAGTTTTCCCTGCTGGCTCTTTGGGCAGGGGACCCATCTCCAGCCGTATGGCCATTTTTGTCCCTGGCCCGGCGCCAAGTGGGAAAGGGTGGTGTTGAGGCTGAAGGCAGCAGCAAAGACTGCAGCCCCCAGGTCTGTGGGGCCAAGCAAGCGGTTCCCAAAGAGCTTTAGAACAAGGCATAGTTTTCCCTGCTGGCTCTTTGGGCGGGGGACCCATCTCCAGCCGTATGGCCATTTTTGTGCCTGGCGCGGCGCCAAGTGGGAAAGGGTGGCTTTGAGGCTGAAGGCAGCAGCAAAGCCCGCAGCCCCCAGGTCTGTGGGGCTACGCAAGCGGTTCCCAAAGAGCTTTAGAACAAGGCATAGTTTTCCCTGCTGGCTCTTTGGGCATGGGACCCATCTCCAGCCATATGGCCATTTTTGTGCCTGGCCCGGCGCCAAGAGGGAAAGGGTGGTGTCGAGGCTAAAGGCAGCAGGAAAGCCCGCAGCCCCCAGGTCTGTGGGGCTACGCAAGCGGTTCCCAAAGAGCTTTAGAACAAGGCATAGTTTTCCCTGCTGGCTCTTTGGGCGGGGGACCCATCTCCAGCCTTATGGCCATTTTTGTGCATGGCGCAGCGCCAAGTGGGAAATGGTGGTATCGAGGCTGAAGGCAGCAGGAAAGCCCGCAGCCCCCACGTCTGTGGGGCTACGCAAGCGGTTCCCAAAGAGCTTTAGAACAAGGCATAGTTTTCCCTGCTGGCTCTTTGGGCATGGGACCCATCTCCACCCATAGGCCATTTTTGTGCCTGATAGGGCGCCAAGTGGGAAAGGGTGGCTTTGAGGCTGAAGACAGCAGGAAAGCCTGCAGCCCCCAGGTCTGTGGGGCTACGCAAGCGGTTCCCAAAGACCTTTAGAACAAGGCATAGTTTTCCCTGCTGGCTCTTTGGGTGGGGGACCCATCTCCAGCCGTATGGCTATTTTTGTGCCTGACGCGGTGCGTAGTGGCATAGGGTGGTTTTGAGGCTGAAGGCAGCAGGAAAGCCCGCAGCCCCCACGTCTGTGGGGCCAAGCAAGCGGTTCCCAAAGAGCTTTAGAACAAGGCATAGTTTTCCCTACTGGCTCTTTGGGCGGGGGACCCATCTCCAGCCGTATGGCCATTTTTGTGCCTGGCGCGGTGCGTAGTGGGAAAGGGTGGTTTTGACGCTGAAGGCAGCAGGAAAGCCCGCAGCCCCCAGGTCTGTGGGGCTACGCAAGCGGTTCCCAAAGAGCTTTAGAACAAGGCATAGTTTTCCCTGCTGGCTCTTTGGGCGGGGGACCCATCTCCAGCCTTATGGCCATTTTTGTGCATGGCGCAGCGCCAAGTGGGAAATGGTGGTATCGAGGCTGAAGGCAGCAGGAAAGCCCGCAGCCCCCACGTCTGTGGGGCTACGCAAGCGGTTCCCAAAGAGCTTTAGAACAAGGCATAGTTTTCCCTGCTCGCTCTTTGGGCATGGGACCCATCTCCACCCATAGGCCATTTTTGTGCCTGATAGGGCGCCAAGTGGGAAAGGGTGGCTTTGAGGCTGAAGACAGCAGGAAAGCCTGCAGCCCCCAGGTCTGTGGGGCTACGCAAGCGGTTCCCAAAGAGCTTTAGAACAAGGCATAGTTTTCCCTGCTGGCTCTTTGGGTGGGGGACCCATCTCCAGCCGTATGGCTATTTTTGTGCCTGACGCGGTGCGTAGAGGCATAGGGTGGTTTTGAGGCTGAAGGCAGCAGGAAAGCCCGCAGCCCCCACGTCTGTGGGGCCAAGCAAGCGGTTCCCAAAGAGCTTTAGAACAAGGCATAGTTTTCCCTGCTGGCTCTTTGGGCGGGGGACCCATCTCCAGCCGTATGGCCATTTTTGTGCCTGGCGCGGTGCGTAGTGGGAAAGGGTGGTTTTGACGCTGAAGGCAGCAGGAAAGCCCGCAGCCCCCAGGTCTGTGGGGCTACGCAAGCGGTTCCCAAAGAGCTTTAGAACAAGGCATAGTTTTCCCTGCTGTCTCTTTGGGCGGGGGACCCATCTCCAGCCGTATGGCCATTTTTGTGCCTGGCGCGGTGCGTAGTGGGAAAGGGTGGTTTTGACGCTGAAGGCAGCAGGAAAGCCCGCAGCCCCCAGGTCTGTGGGGCTACGCAAGCGGTTCCCAAAGAGCTTTAGAACAAGGCATAGTTTTCCCTGCTGGCTCTTTGGGCGGGGGACCCATCTCCAGCCTTATGGCCATTTTTGTGCATGGCGCAGCGCCAAGTGGGAAATGGTGGTATCGAGGCTGAAGGCAGCAGGAAAGCCCGCAGCCCCCACGTCTGTGGGGCTACGCAAGCGGTTCCCAAAGAGCTTTAGAACAAGGCATAGTTTTCCCTGCTGGCTCTTTGGGCATGGGACCCATCTCCACCCATAGGCCATTTTTGTGCCTGATAGGGCGCCAAGTGGGAAAGGGTGGCTTTGAGGCTGAAGACAGCAGGAAAGCCTGCAGCCCCCAGGTCTGTGGGGCTACGCAAGCGGTTCCCAAAGAGCTTTAGAACAAGGCATAGTTTTCCCTGCTGGCTCTTTGGGTGGGGGACCCATCTCCAGCCGTATGGCTATTTTTGTGCCTGACGCGGTGCGTAGAGGCATAGGGTGGTTTTGAGGCTGAAGGCAGCAGGAAAGCCCGCAGCCCCCACGTCTGTGGGGCCAAGCAAGCGGTTCCCAAAGAGCTTTAGAACAAGGCATAGTTTTCCCTGCTGGCTCTTTGGGCGGGGGACCCATCTCCAGCCATATGGCCATTTTTGTGCCTGGCGCGGTGCGTAGTGGGAAAGGGTGGTTTTGACGCTGAAGGCAGCAGGAAAGCCCGCAGCCCCCAGGTCTGTGGGGCTACGCAAGCGGTTCCCAAAGAGCTTTAGAACAAGGCATAGTTTTCCCTGCTGGCTCTTTGGGCGGGGGACCCATCTCCAGCCGTATGGCCATTTTTGTGCCTGGCGCGGCGCCAAGTGGGTAAGGGTGGTGTCGAGGCTGAAGGCAGCAGCAAAGCCTGCAGCCCCCAGGTCTGTGGGGCCAAGCAAGCGGTTCCCAAAGAGCTTTAGAACAAGGCATAGTTTTCCCTGCTGGCTCTTTGGGCATGGGACCCATCTCCAGCCGTATGGCCATTTTTGTGCCTGGCGCGGCGCCAAGTGGAAAGGGTGGCTTTGAGGCTGAAGGCAGCAGGAAAGCCCGCAGCCCCCAGGTCTGTGGGGCTACGCAAGCGGTTCCCAAAGAGCTTTAGAACAAGGCATAGTTTTCCCTGCTCGCTCTTTGGGCGGGGGACCCATCTCCAGCCATATGGCCATTTTTGTGCCTGGCGAAGCCCCATGTGCGAAAGGGTGGCTTTGAGGCTGAAGGCAGCAGGAAAGCCCGCAGCCCCCAGGTCTGTGGGGCTACGCAAGCGGTTCCCAAAGAGCTTTAGAACAAGGCATAGTTTTCCCTGCTGGCTCTTTTGGCAGGGGACCCATCTCCAGCCGTATGGCCATTTTTGTGCCTGGCCCGGCGCCAAGTGGGAAAGGGTGGCTTTGAGACTGAAGGCAGCAGGAAAGCCCGCAGCCCCCAGGTCTGTGGGGCTACGCAAGCGGTTCCCAAAGAGCTTTAGAACAAGGCATAGTTTTCCCTGCTGGCTCTCTGGGCGGGGGACCCATCTCCAGCCGTATGGCCATTTTTGAGCCTGGAGCAGTGCCAAGTGGGAAAGGGTGGTGTCGAGGCTGAAGGCAGCAGGAAAGCCCGCAGCCCCCACGTCTGTGGGGCTACGCAAGCAGTTCCCAAAGAGCTTTAGAACAAGGCATAGTTTTCCCTGCTGGCTCTTTGGGCGGGGGACCCATCTCCAGCCATAGGCCATTTTTGTGCCTGGCCCGGCGCCCAGTGGGAAAGGGTGGCTTTGAGGCTTGAAGGCAGCAGGAAAGCCCGCAGCCCCCAGGTCTGTGGGGCTACGCAAGCGGTTCCCAAAGAGCTTTAGAACAAGGCATAATTTTCCCTGCTGGCTCTTTGGGCGGGGGACCCATCTCCAGCCATATGGCCATTTTTGTGCCTGGCGCAGCGCCAAGTGGGAAAGGGTGGTTTTGAGGCTGAAGGCAGCAGGAAAGCCTGCAGCCCCCAGGTCTGTGGGGCTACGCAAGCGGTTCCCAAAGAGCTTTAGAACAAGGCATAATTTTCCCTGCTGGCTCTTTGGGCGGGGGACCCATCTCCAGCCGTATGGCCATTTTTGTGCCTGGCCGGGGGCCAAGTGGGAAAGGGTGGTTTTGAGGCTGAAGGCAGCAGGAAAGCCCGCAGCCCCCACGTGTGTGGGGCTACGCAAGCGGTTCCCAAAGAGCTTTAGAACAAGGCATAGTTTTCCCTGCTGGCTCTTTGGGCATGGGACCATCTCCAGCCATAGGCCATTTTTGTGCTTGATAGGGCGCCAAGTGGGAAAGGGTGGTGTCGAGGCTGAAGGCAGCAGGAAAGCCCGCAGCCCCCAGGTCTGTGCGGCTACGCAAGCGGTTCCCAAAGAGCTTTAGAACAAGGCATAATTTTCCCTGCTGGCTTTTTGGGCGGGGGACCCATCTCCAGCCGTACGGCCATTTTTGTGCCTGGCGCGGCGCCAAGAGGGAAAGGGTGGTGTCGAGGCTAAAGGCAGCAGGAAAGCCCGCAGCCACCAGGTCTGTGGAGCTACGCAAGCAGTTCCCAAAGAGCTTTAGAACAAGGCATAGTTTTCCCTGCTGGCTCTCTGGGCGGGGGACCCATCTCCAGCCGTATGGCCATTTTTGTGCATGGCGCAGCGCCAAGTGGGAAAGGGTGGCTTTGAGGCTGAAGGCAGCAGGAAAGCCCGCAGCCCCCAGGTCTGTGGGGCTACGCAAGCGGTTCCCAAAGAGCTTTAGAACAAGGCATAATTTTCCCTGCTGGCTCTTTGGGCATGGGACCCATCTCCAGCCATAGGCCATTTTTGTGCCTGATAGGGCGCCAAGTCAGAAAGGGTGGCTTTGAGGCTAAAGACAGCAGGAAAGCCTGCAGCCCCCAGGTCTGTGGGGCTACGCAAGCGGTTCCCAAAGAGCTTTAGAACAAGGCATAGTTTTCCCTGCTGGCTCTTTGGGTGGGGGACCCATCTCCAGCCGTATGGCTATTTTTGTGCCTGACGCGGTGCGTAGTGGCATAGGGTGGTTTTGAGGCTGAAGGCAGCAGGAAAGCCCGCAGCCCCCACGTCTGTGGGGCCAAGCAAGCGGTTCCCAAAGAGCTTTAGAACAAGGCATAGTTTTCCCTGCTGGCTCTTTGGGCGGGGGACCCATCTCCAGCCGTATGGCCATTTTTGTGCCTGGCGCGGTGCGTAGTGGGAAAGGGTGGTTTTGACGCTGAAGGCAGCAGGAAAGCCCGCAGCCCCCACGTCTGTGGGGCTACGCAAGCGGTTCACCAAAGAGCTTTAGAACAAGGCATAGTTTTCCCTGCTGGCTCTTTGGGCAGGGGACACATCTCCAGCCGTATGGCCATTTTTGTCCCTGGCCCGGCGCCAAGTGGGAAAGGGTGGTGTTGAGGCTGAAGGCAGCAGCAAAGACTGCAGCCCCCAGGTCTGTGGGGCTACGCAAGCGGTTCCCAAAGAGCTTTAGAACAAGGCATAGTTTTCCCTGCTGGCTCTTTGGGCGGGGGACCCATCTCCAGCCGTATGGCCATTTTTGTGCCTGGCCCGGCGCCAAGTGGGAAAGGGTGGCTTTGAGGCTGAAGGCAGCAGGAAAGCCCGCAGCCCCCACGTCTGTGGGGCTACGCAAGCGGTTCCCAAAGAGCTTTAGAACAAGGCATAGTTTTCCCTGCTGGCTCTTTGGGCGGGGGACACATCTCCAGCCGTATGGCCATTTTTGAGCCTGGAGCAGTGCCAAGTGGGAAAGGGTGGTTTTGAGGGTGAAGGCAGCAGGAAAGCCCACAGCCCCCAGGTCTGTGGGGCTACGCAAGCGGTTCCCAAAGAGCTTTAGAACAAGGCATAGTTTTCCCTGCTGGCTCTTTGGGCGGGGGACCCATCTCCAGCCGTATGGCCATTTTTGTGCCTAGCGCGGCGCCAAGTTTGAAAGGGTGGTGTCGAGGCTGAAGGCAGCAGGAAAGCCCGCAGCCCCCAGGTCTGTGGGGCCAAGCAAGCGGTTCCCAAAGAGCTTTAGAACAAGGCATAGTTTTCCCTGCTGGCTCTTTGGGCATGGGACCCATCTCCAGCCATAGGCCATTTTTGTGCTTGATAGGGCGCCAAGTGGGAAAGGGTGGTGTCAAGGCTGAAGGCAGCAGGAAAGCCTGCAGCCCCCAGGTGTGTGGGGCTACGCAAGCGGTTCCCAAAGAGCTTTAGAACAAGGCATAGTTTTCCCTGCTGGCTCTTTGGGCATGGGACCCATCTCCAGCCATAGGCCATTTTTGTGCTTGATAGGGCGCCAAGTGGGAAAGGGTTGCTTTGAGGCTGAAGACAGCAGGAAAGCCCGCAGCCCCCAGGTCTGTGGGGCTACGCAAGCGGTTCCCAAAGAGCTTTAGAACAAGGCATAGTTTTCCCTGCTGGCTCTTAGGGCATGGGACCCATCTCCAGCCATAGGCCATTTTTGTGCCTGGCGCGAAGCCAAGTGGGAAAGGGTGCTGTCGAGGCTGAAGGCAGCAGGAAAGCCCGGAGCCCCAAGGTCTGTGGGGCTACGCAAGCGGTTCCCAAAGAGCTTTAGAACAAGGCATAGTTTTCCCTGCTGGCTCTTTGGGCGGGGGACCCATCTCCAGCCGTACGGCCATTTTTGTGCCTGGCGCGGCGCCAAGAGGGAAAGGGTGGTGTCGAGGCTAAAGGCAGCAGGAAAGCCCGCAGCCCCCAGGTCTGTGGGGCTATGCAAGCGGTTCCCAAAGAGCTTTAGAACAAGGCATAGTTTCCGTGCTGGCTCTTTGGGCGGGGGACCCATCTCCAGCCGTATGGCCATTTTTGTGCATGGCGCAGCGCCAAGTGGGAAATGGTGGTATCGAGGCTGAAGGCAGCAGGAAAGCCCGCAGCCCCCAGGTCTGTGGGGCTACGCAAGCGGTTCCCAAAGAGCTTTAGAACAAGGCATAGTTTTCCCTGCTGGCTCTTTGGGCATGGGACCCATCTCCACCCATAGGCCATTTTTGTGCCTGATAGGGCGCCAAGTGGGAAAGGGTGGCTTTGAGGCTGAAGACAGCAGGAAAGCCTGCAGCCCCCAGGTCTGTGGGGCTACGCAAGCGGTTCCCAAAGAGCTTTAGAACAAGGCATAGTTTTCCCTGCTGGCTCTTTGGGTGGGGGACCCATCTCCAGCCGTATGGCTATTTTTGTGCCTGACGCGGTGCGTAGTGGCATAGGGTGGTTTTGAGGCTGAAGGCAGCAGGAAAGCCCGCAGCCCCCACGTCTGTGGGGCCAAGTAAGCGGTTCCCAAAGAGCTTTAGAACAAGGCATAGTTTTCCCTGCTGGCTCTTTGGGCGGGGGACCCATCTCCAGCCGTATGGCCATTTTTGTGCCTGGCGCAGCGCCAAGTGGGTAAGGGTGGTGTCGAGGCTGAAGGCAGCAGCAAAGCCTGCAGCCCCCAGGTCTGTGGGGCCAAGCAAGCGGTTCCCAAAGAGCTTTAGAACAAGGCATAGTTTTCCCTGCTGGCTCTTTGGGCATGGGACCCATCTCCAGCCGTATGGCCATTTTTGTCCCTGACCCGGCGCCAAGTGGGAAAGGGTGGCTTTGAGGCTGAAGGCAGCAGGAAAGCCCGCAGCCCCCAGGTCTGTGGGGCTACGCAAGCGGTTCCCAAAGAGCTTTAGAACAAGGCATAGTTTTCCCTGCTCGCTCTTTGGGCGGGGGACCCATCTCCAGCCATATGGCCATTTTTGTGCCTGGCGAAGCCCCAAGTGCGAAAGGGTGGCTTTGAGGCTGAAGGCAGCAGGAAAGCCCGCAGCCCCCAGGTCTGTGGGGCTACGCAAGCGGTTCCCAAAGAGCTTTAGAACAAGGCATAGTTTTCCCTGCTGGCTCTCTGGGCGGGGGACCCATCTCCAGCCGTATGGCCATTTTTGAGCCTGGAGCAGTGCCAAGTGGGAAAGGGTGGTTTTGAGGCTGAAGGCAGCAGGAAAGCCCGCAGCCCCCACGTGTGTGGGGCTACGCAAGCGGTTCCCAAAGAGCTTTAGAACAAGGCATAGTTTTCCCTGCTGGCTCTTTGGGCATGGGACCCATCTCCAGCCATAGGCCATTTTTGTGCTTGATAGGGCGCCAAGTGGGAAAGGGTGGTGTCGAGGCTGAAGGCAGCAGGAAAGCCCGCAGCCCCCAGGTCTGTGCGGCTACGCAAGCGGTTCCCAAAGAGCTTTAGAACAAGGCATAGTTTTCCCTGCTGGCTCTTTGGGTGGGGGACCCATCTCCAGCCGTATGGCTATTTTTGTGCCTGACGCGGTGCGTAGTGGCATAGGGTGGTTTTGAGGCTGAAGGCAGCAGGAAAGCCCGCAGCCCCCACGTCTGTGGGGCCAAGCAAGCGGTTCCCAAAGAGCTTTAGAACAAGGCATAGTTTTCCCTGCTGGCTCTTTGGGTGGGGGACCCATCTCCAGCCGTATGGCCATTTTTGTGCCTGGCGCGGTGCGTAGTGGGAAAGGGTGGTTTTGACGCTGAAGGCAGCAGCAAAGACTGCAGCCCCCAGGTCTGTGGGGCTACGCAAGCGGTTCCCAAAGAGCTTTAGAACAAGGCATAGTTTTCCCTGCTGGCTCTTTGGGCGGGGGACCCATCTCCAGCCGTATGGCCATTTTTGTGCCTGGCGCGGCGCCAAGTGGGAAAGGGTGGCTTTGAGGGTGAAGGCAGCAGCAAAGCCTGCAGCCCCCAGGTCTGTGGGGCTACGCAAGCGGTTCCCAAAGAGCTTTAGAACAAGGCATAGTTTTCCCTGCTGGCTCTTTGGGCATGGGACCCATCTCCAGCCATATGGCCATTTTTGTGCCTGGCGAAGCCCCAAGTGCGAAAGGGTGGCTTTGAGGCTGAAGGCAGCAGGAAAGCCCGCAGCCCCCAGGTCTGTGGGGCTACGCAAGCGGTTCCCAAAGAGCTTTAGAACAAGGCATAGTTTTCCCTGCTGGCTCTTTGGGTGGGGGACCCATCTCCAGCCGTATGGCTATTTTTGTGCCTGACGCGGTGCGTAGTGGCATAGGGTGGTTTTGAGGCTGAAGGCAGCAGGAAAGCCCGCAGCCCCCACGTGTGTGGGGCTACGCAAGCGGTTCCCAAAGAGCTTTAGAACAAGGCATAGTTTTCCCTGCTGGCTCTTTGGGCATGGGACCCATCTCCAGCCATAGGCCATTTTTGTGCTTGATAGGGCGCCAAGTGGGAAAGGGTGGTGTCGAGGCTGAAGGCAGCAGGAAAGCCCGCAGCCCCCACGTCTGTGCGGCTACGCAAGCGGTTCCCAAAGAGCTTTAGAACAAGGCATAATTTTCCCTGCTGGCTCTTTGGGTGGGGGACCCATCTCCAGCCGTATGGCTATTTTTGTGCCTGACGCGGTACGTAGTGGCATAGGGTGGTTTTGAGGCTGAAGGCAGCAGGAAAGCCCGCAGCCCCCACGTCTGTGGGGCCAAGCAAGCGGTTCCCAAAGAGCTTTAGAACAAGGCATAGTTTTCCCTGCTGGCTCTTTGGGCGGGGGACCCATCTCCAGCCGTATGGCCATTTTTGTGCCTGGCGCGGTGCGTAGTGGGAAAGGGTGGTTTTGACGCTGAAGGCAGCAGCAAAGCCTGGAGCCCCCAGGTCTGTTGGGCCAAGCAAGCGGTTCCCAAAGAGCTTTAGAACAAGGCATAGTTTTCCCTGCTGGCTCTTTGGGCGGGGGACCCATCTCCAGCCACAGGCCATTTTTGTGCCTGGCCCGGCGCCCAGTGGGAAAGGGTGGCTTTGAGGCTTGAATGCAGCAGGAAAGCCCGCAGCCCCCAGGTCTGTAGGGCTACGCAAGCGGTTCCCAAAGACCTTTAAAACAAGGCATAATTTTCCCTGCTGGCTCTTTGGGCGGGGGACCCATCTCCAGCCGTATGGCCATTTTTGTGCCTGGCCGGGGGCCAAGTGGGAAAGGGTGGTTTTGAGGCTGAAGGCAGCAGGAAAGCCCGCAGCCCCCAGGTGTGTGGGGCTACGCAAGCGGTTCCCAAAGAGCTTTAGAACAAGGCATAGTTTTCCCTGCTGGCTCTTTGGGCGGGGGACCCATCTCCAGCCGTACGGCCATTTTTGTGCATGGCGCAGCGCCAAGTGGGAAAGGGTGGCTTTGACGCTGAAGGCAGCACAAACCCTGCAGCCCCAGGTCTGTGGGGCTACGCAAGCGGTTCCCAAAGAGCTTTAGAACAAGGCATAGTTTTCCCTGCTGGCTCTTTGGGCGGGGGACCCATCTCCAGCCGTATGGCCATTTTTGTGCCTGGCCCGGCGCCAAGAGGGAAAGGGTGGCTTTGAGGCTGAAGGCAGCAGGAAAGCCCGCAGCCCCCAGGTCTGTGGGGCTACGCAAGCGGTTCCCAAAGAGCTTTAGAACAAGGCATAGTTTTCCCTGCTGGCTCTCTGGGCGGGGGACCCATCTCCAGCCGTATGGCCATTTTTGAACCTGGAGCAGTGCCAAGTGGGAAAGGGTGGTTTTGAGGGTGAAGGCAGCAGGAAAGCCCGCAGCCCCCAGGTCTGTGGGGCTACGCAAGCGGTTCCCAAAGAGCTTTAGAACAAGGCATAGTTTTCCCTGCTGGCTCTTTGGGCGGGGGACCCATCTCCAGCCGTATGGCCATTTTTGTGCCTGGCGCGGCGCCAAGTGGGAAAGGGTGGTGTCGAGGCTGAAGGCAGCAGGAAAGCCCGCAGCCCCCAGGTCTGTGGGGCCAAGCAAGCGGTTCCCAAAGAGCTTTAGAACAAGGCATAGTTTTCCCTGCTGGCTCTTTGGGCATGGGACCCATCTCCAGCCATAGGCCATTTTTGTGCTTGATAGGGCGCCAAGTGGGAAAGGGTGGCTTTGAGGCTGAAGGCAGCAGCAAAGCCTGCAGCCCCCAGGTCTGTGGGGCCAAGCAAGCGGTTCCCAAAGAGCTTTAGAACAAGGCATAGTTTTCCCTGCTGGCTCTTTGGGCGGGGGACCCATCTCCAGCCACAGGCCATTTTTGTGCCTGGCCCGGCGCCCAGTGGGAAAGGGTGGCTTTGAGGCTTGAATGCAGCAGGAAAGCCCGCAGCCCCCAGGTCTGTAGGGCTACGCAAGCGGTTCCCAAAGAGCTTTAAAACAAGGCATAATTTTCCCTGCTGGCTCTTTGGGCGGGGGACCCATCTCCAGCCGTATGGCCATTTTTGTGCCTGGCCGGGGGTCAAGTGGGAAAGGGTGGTTTTGAGGCTGAAGGCAGCAGGAAAGCCCGCAGCCCCCAGGTGTGTGGGGCTACGCAAGCGGTTCCCAAAGAGCTTTAGAATAAGGCATAGTTTTCCCTGCTGGCTCTTTGGGCGGGGGACCCATCTCCAGCCGTATGGCTATTTTTGTGCCTGGCGCGGTGCGTAGTGGTTTAGGATGGTTTTGAGGCTGAAGGCAGCAGGAAAGCCTGCAGCCCCCAGGTCTGTGCGGCTACACAAGCGGATCACAAAGAGCTTTAGAACAAGGCATAGTTTTCCCTGCTGGCTCTTTGGGCGGGGGACCCATCTCCAGCCGTATGGCCATTTTTGTGCCTGGCGCGGCGCCAAGTGGGAAAGGGTGGCTTTGAGGCTGAAGGCAGCAGCAAAGCCCGCAGCCCCCAGGTCTGTGGGGCTACGCAAGCGGTTCCCAAAGAGCTTTAGAACAAGGCATAGTTTTCCCTGCTGGCTCTTTGGGTGGGGGACCCATCTCCAGACGTATGGCTATTTTTGTGCCTGGCGCGGTGCGTAGTGGCATAGGGTGGTGTCGAGGCTGAAGGCAGCAGGAAAGCCCGCAGCCCCCACGTCTGTGGGCCCAAGCAAGCGGTTCCCAGAGAGCTTTAGAACAAGGCATAGTTTTCCCTGCTGGCTCTTTGGGCGGGGGACCCATCTCCAGCCATATGGCCATTTTTGTGCCTGGCGCGGTGCGTAGTGGGAAAGGGTGGTTTTGAGGCTGAAGGCAGCAGGAAAGCCCGCAGCCCCCAGGTCTGTGGGGCCAAGCAAGCGGTTCCCAAAGAGCTTTAGAACAAGGCATAGTTTTCCCTGCTGGCTCTTTGGGCGGGGGACCCATCTCCAGCCGTATGGCCATTTTTGTGCCTGATAGGGCGCCAAGTGGGAAAGGCTGGTGTCGAGGCTGAAGGCAGCAGGAAATCCCGCAGCCCCCAGGTCTGTGGGGCTACGCAAGCGGTTCCCAAATAGCTTTAGAACAAGGCATAATTTTCCCTGCTGGCTCTTTTGGCAGGGGACCCATCTCCAGCCGTATGGCCATTTTTGTCCCTGGCCCGGCGCCAAGTGGGAAAGGGTGGTGTTGAGGCTGAAGGCAGCAGGAAAGCCCGCAGCCCCCACGTGTGTGGGGCTACGCAAGCGGTTCCCAAAGAGCTTTAGAACAAGGCATAGTTTTCCCTGCTGGCTCTTTGGGCATGGGACCCATCTCCAGCCATAGGCCATTTTTGTGCTTGATAGGGCGCCAAGTGGGAAAGGGTGGTGTCGAGGCTGAAGGCAGCAGGAAAGCCCGCAGCCCCCAGGTCTGTGCGGCTACGCAAGCGGTTCCCAAAGAGCTTTAGAACAAGGCATAATTTTCCCTGCTGGCTCTTTGGGTGGGGGACCCATCTCCAGCCGTATGGCTATTTTTGTGCCTGACGCGGTGCGTAGTGGCATAGGGTGGTTTTGAGGCTGAAGGCAGCAGGAAAGCCCGCAGCCCCCACGTCTGTGGGGCCAAGCAAGCGGTTCCCAAAGAGCTTTAGAACAAGGCATAGTTTTCCCTGCTGGCTCTTTGGGCGGGGGACCCATCTCCAGCCGTATGGTCATTTTTGTGCCTGGCGCGGTGCGTAGTGGGAAAGGGTGGTTTTGACGCTGAAGGCAGCAGCAAAGACTGCAGCCCCCAGGTCTGTGGGGCTACGCAAGCGGTTCCCAAAGAGCTTTAGAACAAGGCATAGTTTTCCCTGCTGGCTCTTTGGGCGGGGGACCCATCTCCAGCCGTATGGCCATTTTTGTGCCTGGCGCGGCGCCAAGTGGGAAAGGGTGGCTTTGAGGCTGAAGGCAGCAGGAAAGCCCGCAGCCCCCAGGTCTGTGGGGCTACGCAAGCGGTTCCCAAAGAGCTTTAGAACAAGGCATAGTTTTCCCTGCTGGCTCTTTGGGCATGGGACCCATCTCCAGCCATATGGCCATTTTTGTGCATGGCGAAGCCCCAAGTGCAAAAGGGTGGCTTTGAGGCTGAAGGCAGCAGGAAAGCCCGCAGCCCCCAGGTCTGTGGGGCTACGCAAGCGGTTCCCAAAGAGCTTTAGAACAAGGCATAGTTTTCCCTGCTGGCTCTCTGGGCGGGGGACCCATCTCCAGCCGTATGGCCATTTTTGAGCCTGGAGCAGTGCCAAGTGGGAAAGGGTGGTTTTGAGGCTGAAGGCAGCAGGAAAGCCCGCAGCCCCCACGTGTGTGGGGCTACGCAAGCGGTTCCCAAAGAGCTTTAGAACAAGGCATAGTTTTCCCTGCTGGCTCTTTGGGCATGGGACCCATCTCCAGCCATAGGCCATTTTTGTGCTTGCTAGGGCGCCAAGTGGGAAAGGGTGGTGTCGAGGCTGAAGGCAGCAGGAAAGCCCGCAGCCCCCAGGTCTGTGCGGCTACGCAAGCGGTTCCCAAAGAGCTTTAGAACAAGGCATAATTTTCCCTGCTGGCTCTTTGGGTGGGGGACCCATCTCCAGCCGTATGGCTATTTTTGTGCCTGACGCGGTGCGTAGTGGCATAGGGTGGTTTTGAGGCTGAAGGCAGCAGGAAAGCCCGCAGCCCCCACGTCTGTGGGGCCAAGCAAGCGGTTCCCAAAGAGCTTTAGAACAAGGCATAGTTTTCCCTGCTGGCTCTTTGGGCGGGGGGACCCATCTCCAGCCATATGGCCATTTTTGTGCCTGGCCCGGCGCCAAGTGGGAAAGGGTGGCTTTGAGGCTGAAGGCAGCAGGAAAGCCCGCAGCCCCCAGGTGTGTGGGGCTACGCAAGCGGTTCCCAAAGAGCTTTAGAACAAGGCATAGTTTTCCCTGCTGGCTCTCTGGGCGGGGGACCCATCTCCAGCCGTATGGCCATTTTTGTGCCTGGCGCGGCGCCAAGTGGGAAAGGGTGGTGTCGAGGCTGAAGGCAGCAGGAAAGCCCGCAGCCCCCAGGTCTGTGGGGCCAAGCAAGCGGTTCCCAAAGAGCTTTAGAACAAGGCATAGTTTTCCCTGCTGGCTCTTTGGGCATGGGACCCATCTCCAGCCATAGGCCATTTTTGTGCTTGATAGGGCGCCAAGTGGGAAAGGGTGGCTTTGAGGCTGAAGGCAGCAGCAAAGACTGCAGCCCCCAGGTCTGTGGGGCCAAGCAAGCGGTTCCCAAAGAGCTTTAGAACAAGGCATAGTTTTCCCTGCTGGCTCTTTGGGCGGGGGACCCATCTCAAGCCACAGGCCATTTTTGTACCTGGCCCGGCGCCAAGTGGGAAAGGGTGGTTTTGAGGCTGAAGGCAGCAGGAAAGCCCGCAGCCCCCAGGTCTGTGGGGCTACGCAAGCGGTTCCCAAAGAGCTTTAGAACAAGGCATAGTTTTCCCTGCTGGCTCTTTGGGCATGGGACCCATCTCCAGCCATAGGCCATTTTTGTGCTTGATAGGGCGCCAAGTGGGAAAGGGTGGTGTCGAGGCTGAAGGCAGCAGGAAAGCCCGCAGCCCCCAGGTCTGTGCGGCTACGCAAGCGGTTCCCAAAGAGCTTTAGAACAAGGCATAATTTTCCCTGCTGGCTCTTTGGGTGGGGGACCCATCTCCAGCCGTATGGCTATTTTTGTGCCTGACGCGGTGCGTAGTGGCATAGGGTGGTTTTGAGGCTGAAGGCAGCAGGAAAGCCCGCAGCCCCCACGTCTGTGGGGCCAAGCAAGCGGTTCCCAAAGAGCTTTAGAACAAGGCATAGTTTTCCCTGCTGGCTCTTTGGGCGGGGGACCCATCTCCAGCCGTATGGCCATTTTTGTGCCTGGCGCGGTGCGTAGTGGGAAAGGGTGGTTTTGACGCTGAAGGCAGCAGCAAAGACTGCAGCCCCCAGGTCTGTGGGGCTACGCAAGCGGTTCCCAAAGAGCTTTAGAACAAGGCATAGTTTTCCCTGCTGGCTCTTTGGGCGGGGGACCCATCTCCAGCCGTATGGCCATTTTTGTGCCTGGCGCGGCGCCAAGTGGGAAAGGGTGGCTTTGAGGCTGAAGGCAGCAGGAAAGCCCGCAGCCCCCAGGTCTGTGGGGCTACGCAAGCGGTTCCCAAAGAGCTTTAGAACAAGGCATAGTTTTCCCTGCTGGCTCTTTGGGCATGGGACCCATCTCCAGCCATATGGCCATTTTTGTGCATGGCGAAGCCCCAAGTGCAAAAGGGTGGCTTTGAGGCTGAAGGCAGCAGGAAAGCCCGCAGCCCCCAGGTCTGTGGGGCTACGCAAGCGGTTCCCAAAGAGCTTTAGAACAAGGCATAGTTTTCCCTGCTGGCTCTCTGGGCGGGGGACCCATCTCCAGCCGTATGGCCATTTTTGAGCCTGGAGCAGTGCCAAGTGGGAAAGGGTGGTTTTGAGGCTGAAGGCAGCAGGAAAGCCCGCAGCCCCCACGTGTGTGGGGCTACGCAAGCGGTTCCCAAAGAGCTTTAGAACAAGGCATAGTTTTCCCTGCTGGCTCTTTGGGCATGGGACCCATCTCCAGCCATAGGCCATTTTTGTGCTTGATAGGGCGCCAAGTGGGAAAGGGTGGTGTCGAGGCTGAAGGCAGCAGGAAAGCCCGCAGCCCCCAGGTCTGTGCGGCTACGCAAGCGGTTCCCAAAGAGCTTTAGAACAAGGCATAATTTTCCCTGCTGGCTCTTTGGGTGGGGGACCCATCTCCAGCCGTATGGCTATTTTTGTGCCTGACGCGGTGCGTAGTGGCATAGGGTGGTTTTGAGGCTGAAGGCAGCAGGAAAGCCCGCAGCCCCCACGTCTGTGGTGCCAAGCAAGCGGTTCCCAAAGAGCTTTAGAACAAGGCATAGTTTTCCCTGCTGGCTCTTTGGGCGGGGGACCCATCTCCAGCCATATGGCCATTTTTGTGCCTGGCCCGGCGCCAAGTGGGAAAGGGTGGCTTTGAGGCTGAAGGCAGCAGGAAAGCCCGCAGCCCCCAGGTGTGTGGGGCTACGCAAGCGGTTCCCAAAGAGCTTTAGAACAAGGCATAGTTTTCCCTGCTGGCTCTCTGGGCGGGGGACCCATCTCCAGCCGTATGGCCATTTTTGTGCCTGGCGCGGCGCCAAGTGGGAAAGGGTGGTGTCGAGGCTGAAGGCAGCAGGAAAGCCCGCAGCCCCCAGGTCTGTGGGGCCAAGCAAGCGGTTCCCAAAGAGCTTTAGAACAAGGCATAGTTTTCCCTGCTGGCTCTTTGGGCATGGGACCCATCTCCAGCCATAGGCCATTTTTGTGCTTGATAGGGCGCCAAGTGGGAAAGGGTGGCTTTGAGGCTGAAGGCAGCAGCAAAGACTGCAGCCCCCAGGTCTGTGGGGCCAAGCAAGCGGTTCCCAAAGAGCTTTAGAACAAGGCATAGTTTTCCCTGCTGGCTCTTTGGGCGGGGGACCCATCTCAAGCCACAGGCCATTTTTGTACCTGGCCCGGCGCCAAGTGGGAAAGGGTGGTTTTAAGGCTGAAGGCAGCAGGAAAGCCCGCAGCCCCCAGGTCTGTGGGGCTACGCAAGCGGTTCCCAAAGAGCTTTAGAACAAGGCATAGTTTTCCCTGCTGGCTCTTTGGGCATGGGACCCATCTCCAGCCATAGGCCATTTTTGTTCTTGATAGGGCGCCAAGTGGGAAAGGGTGGCTTTGAGGCTGAAGGCAGCAGGAAAGCCCGCAGCCCCCAGGTCTGTGGGGCTACGCAAGCGGTTCCCAAAGAGCTTTAGAACAAGGCATAGTTTTCCCTGCTGGCTCTCTGGGCGGGGGACCCATCTCCAGCCGTATGGCCATTTTTGAGCCTGGCGCGGCGCCAGGTGGGAAAGGGTGGCTTTGAGGCTGAAGGCAGGAGCAAAGCCTGCAGCCCCCAGGTTTGTGGTGCTACGCAAGCGGTTCCCAAAGAGCTTTAGAACAAGGCATAGTTTTCCCAGCTGGCTCTTAGGGCATGGGACCCATCTCCAGCCATAGGCCATTTTTGTGCCTGGCGCGAAGCCAAGTGGGAAAGGGTGCTGTCGAGGCTGAAGGCAGCAGGAAAGCCTGCAGCCCCCAGGTGTGTGGGGCTACGCAAGCGGTTCCCAAAGAGCTTTAGAACAAGGCATAATTTTCCCTGCTGGCTCTTTGGGCGGGGGACCCATCTCCAGCCGTATGGCTATTTTTGTGCCTGGCGCGGTGCGTAGTGGCATAGGATGGTTTTGAGGCTGAAGGCAGCAGGAAAGCCTGCAGCCCCCAGGTCTGTGCGGCTACACAAGCGGATCACAAAGAGCTTTAGAACAAGGCATAGTTTTCCCTGCTGGCTCTTTGGGCGGGGGACCCATCTCCAGCCGTATGGCCATTTTTGCGCCTGGCCCGGCGCCAAGTGGGAAAGGGTGGCTTTGAGGCTGAAGGCAGCAGCAAAGCCCGCAGCCCCCAGGTCTGTGCGGCTACGCAAGCGGTTCCCAAAGAGCTTTAGAACAAGGCATAGTTTTCCCTGCTGGCTCTTTGGGCGGGGGACCCATCTCCAGCCGTATGGCCATTTTTGTGCATGGCGCAGCGCCAAGTGGGAAAGGGTGGCTTTGACGCTGAAGGCAGCACAAACCCTGCAGCCCCAGGTCTGTGGGGCTACGCAAGCGGTTCCCAAAGAGCTTTAGAACAAGGCATAGTTTTCCCTGCTGGCTCTCTGGGCGGGGGACCCATCTCCAGCCGTATGGCCATTTTTGAACCTGGAGCAGTGCCAAGTGGGAAAGGGTGGTTTTGAGGGTGAAGGCAGCAGGAAAGCCCGCAGCCCCCAGGTCTGTGCGGCTACGCAAGCGGTTCCCAAAGAGCTTTAGAACAAGGCATAGTTTTCCCTGCTGGCTCTCTGGGCGGGGGACCCATCTCCAGCCGTATGGCCATTTTTGAACCTGGAGCAGTGCCAAGTGGGAAAGGGTGGTTTTGAGGGTGAAGGCAGCAGGAAAGCCCGCAGCCCCCAGGTCTGTGCGGCTACGCAAGCGGTTCCCAAAGAGCTTTAGAACAAGGCATAATTTTCCCTGCTGGCTCTTTGGGTGGGGGACCCATCTCCAGCCGTATGGCTATTTTTGTGCCTGACGCGGTGCGTAGTGGCATAGGGTGGTTTTGAGGCTGAAGGCAGCAGGAAAGCCCGCAGCCCCCACGTCTGTGGGGCCAAGCAAGCGGTTCCCAAAGAGCTTTAGAACAAGGCATAGTTTTCCCTGCTGGCTCTTTGGGCGGGGGACCCATCTCCAGCCGTATGGCCATTTTTGTGCCTGGCGCGGTGCGTAGTGGGAAAGGGTGGTTTTGACGCTGAAGGCAGCAGCAAAGACTGCAGCCCCCAGGTCTGTGGGGCTACGCAAGCGGTTCCCAAAGAGCTTTAGAACAAGGCATAGTTTTCCCTGCTGGCTCTTTGGGCGGGGGACCCATCTCCAGCCGTATGGCCATTTTTGTGCCTGGCGCGGCGCCAAGTGGGAAAGGGTGGCTTTGAGGCTGAAGGCAGCAGCAAAGCCCGCAGCCCCCAGGTCTGTGGGGCTACGCAAGCGGTTCCCAAAGAGCTTTAGAACAAGGCATAGTTTTCCCTGCTGGCTCTTTGGGCATGGGACCCATCTCCAGCCATATGGCCATTTTTGTGCATGGCGAAGCCCCAAGTGCGAAAGGGTGGCTTTGAGGCTGAAGGCAGCAGGAAAGCCCGCAGCCCCCAGGTCTGTGGGGCTACGCAAGCGGTTCCCAAAGAGCTTTAGAACAAGGCATAGTTTTCCCTGCTGGCTCTCTGGGCGGGGGACCCATCTCCAGCCGTATGGCCATTTTTGAGCCTGGAGCAGTGCCAAGTGGGAAAGGGTGGTTTTGAGGCTGAAGGCAGCAGGAAAGCCCGCAGCCCCCACGTGTGTGGGGCTACGCAAGCGGTTCCCAAAGAGCTTTAGAACAAGGCATAGTTTTCCCTGCTGGCTCTTTGGGCATGGGACCCATCTCCAGCCATATGGCCATTTTTGTGCCTGGCCCGGCGCCAAGTGGGAAAGGGTGGCTTTGAGGCTGAAGGCAGCAGGAAAGCCCGCAGCCCCCAGGTGTGTGGGGCTACGCAAGCGGTTCCCAAAGAGCTTTAGAACAAGGCATAGTTTTCCCTGCTGGCTCTCTGGGCGGGGGACCCATCTCCAGCCGTATGGCCATTTTTGTGCCTGGCGCGGCGCCAAGTGGGAAAGGGTGGTGTCGAGGCTGAAGGCAGCAGGAAAGCCCGCAGCCCCCAGGTCTGTGGGGCCAAGCAAGCGGTTCCCAAAGAGCTTTAGAACAAGGCATAGTTTTCCCTGCTGGCTCTTTGGGCATGGGACCCATCTCCAGCCATAGGCCATTTTTGTGCTTGATAGGGCGCCAAGTGGGAAAGGGTGGCTTTGAGGCTGAAGGCAGCAGCAAAGACTGCAGCCCCCAGGTCTGTGGGGCCAAGCAAGCGGTTCCCAAAGAGCTTTAGAACAAGGCATAGTTTTCCCTGCTGGCTCTTTGGGCGGGGGACCCATCTCAAGCCACAGGCCATTTTTGTACCTGGCCCGGCGCCAAGTGGGAAAGGGTGGTTTTGAGGCTGAAGGCAGCAGGAAAGCCCGCAGCCCCCACGTGTGTGGGGCTACGCAAGCGGTTCCCAAAGAGCTTTAGAACAAGGCATAGTTTTCCCTGCTGGCTCTTTGGGCATGGGACCCATCTCCAGCCATAGGCCATTTTTGTTCTTGATAGGGCGCCAAGTGGGAAAGGGTGGCTTTGAGGCTGAAGGCAGCAGGAAAGCCCGCAGCCCCCAGGTCTGTGGGGCTACGCAAGCGGTTCCCAAAGAGCTTTAGAACAAGGCATAGTTTTCCCTGCTGGCTCTCTGGGCGGGGGACCCATCTCCAGCCGTATGGCCATTTTTGAGCCTGGCGCGGCGCCAGGTGGGAAAGGGTGGCTTTGAGGCTGAAGGCAGGAGCAAAGCCTGCAGCCCCCAGGTTTGTGGTGCTACGCAAGCGGTTCCCAAAGAGCTTTAGAACAAGGCATAGTTTTCCCAGCTGGCTCTTAGGGCATGGGACCCATCTCCAGCCATAGGCCATTTTTGTGCCTGGCGCGAAGCCAAGTGGGAAAGGGTGCTGTCGAGGCTGAAGGCAGCAGGAAAGCCTGCAGCCCCCAGGTGTGTGGGGCTACGCAAGCGGTTCCCAAAGAGCTTTAGAACAAGGCATAATTTTCCCTGCTGGCTCTTTGGGCGGGGGACCCATCTCCAGCCGTATGGCTATTTTTGTGCCTGGCGCGGTGCGTAGTGGCATAGGATGGTTTTGAGGCTGAAGGCAGCAGGAAAGCCTGCAGCCCCCAGGTCTGTGCGGCTACACAAGCGGATCACAAAGAGCTTTAGAACAAGGCATAGTTTTCCCTGCTGGCTCTTTGGGCGGGGGACCCATCTCCAGCCGTATGGCCATTTTTGCGCCTGGCCCGGCGCCAAGTGGGAAAGGGTGGCTTTGAGGCTGAAGGCAGCAGCAAAGCCCGCAGCCCCCAGGTCTGTGCGGCTACGCAAGCGGTTCCCAAAGAGCTTTAGAACAAGGCATAGTTTTCCCTGCTGGCTCTTTGGGCGGGGGACCCATCTCCAGCCGTACGGCCATTTTTGTGCATGGCGCAGCGCCAAGTGGGAAAGGGTGGCTTTGACGCTGAAGGCAGCACAAACCCTGCAGCCCCAGGTCTGTGGGGCTACGCAAGCGGTTCCCAAAGAGCTTTAGAACAAGGCATAGTTTTCCCTGCTGGCTCTTTGGGCGGGGGACCCATCTCCAGCCGTATGGCCATTTTTGTGCCTGGCCCGGCGCCAAGAGGGAAAGGGTGGCTTTGAGGCTGAAGGCAGCAGGAAAGCCCGCAGCCCCCAGGTCTGTGGGGCTACGCAAGCGGTTCCCAAAGAGCTTTAGAACAAGGCATAGTTTTCCCTGCTGGCTCTCTGGGCGGGGGACCCATCTCCAGCCGTATGGCCATTTTTGAACCTGGAGCAGTGCCAAGTGGGAAAGGGTGGTTTTGAGGGTGAAGGCAGCAGGAAAGCCCGCAGCCCCCAGGTCTGTGCGGCTACGCAAGCGGTTCCCAAAGAGCTTTAGAACAAGGCATAATTTTCCCTGCTGGCTCTTTGGGTGGGGGACCCATCTCCAGCCGTATGGCTATTTTTGTGCCTGACGCGGTGCGTAGTGGCATAGGGTGGTTTTGAGGCTGAAGGCAGCAGGAAAGCCCGCAGCCCCCACGTCTGTGGGGCCAAGCAAGCGGTTCCCAAAGAGCTTTAGAACAAGGCATAGTTTTCCCTGCTGGCTCTTTGGGCGGGGGACCCATCTCCAGCCGTATGGCCATTTTTGTGCCTGGCGCGGTGCGTAGTGGGAAAGGGTGGTTTTGACGCTGAAGGCAGCAGCAAAGCCTGCAGCCCCCAGGTCTGTGGGGCTACGCAAGCGGTTCCCAAAGAGCTTTAGAACAAGGCATAGTTTTCCCTGCTGGCTCTTTGGGCGGGGGACCCATCTCCAGCCGTATGGCCATTTTTGTGCCTGGCGCGGCGCCAAGTGGGAAAGGGTGGCTTTGAGGCTGAAGGCAGCAGCAAAGCCCGCAGCCCCCAGGTCTGTGGGGCTACGCAAGCGGTTCCCAAAGAGCTTTAGAACAAGGCATAGTTTTCCCTGCTGGCTCTTTGGGCATGGGACCCATCTCCAGCCATATGGCCATTTTTGTGCATGGCGAAGCCCCAAGTGCGAAAGGGTGGCTTTGAGGCTGAAGGCAGCAGGAAAGCCCGCAGCCCCCAGGTCTGTGGGGCTACGCAAGCGGTTCCCAAAGAGCTTTAGAACAAGGCATAGTTTTCCCTGCTGGCTCTCTGGGAGGGGGACCCATCTCCAGCCGTATGGCCATTTTTGAGCCTGGAGCAGTGCCAAGTGGGAAAGGGTGGTTTTGAGGCTGAAGGCAGCAGGAAAGCCCGCAGCCCCCACGTGTGTGGGGCTACGCAAGCGGTTCCCAAAGAGCTTTAGAACAAGGCATAGTTTTCCCTGCTGGCTCTTTGGGCATGGGACCCATCTCCAGCCATAGGCCATTTTTGTGCTTGATAGGGCGCCAAGTGGGAAAGGGTGGTGTCGAGGCTGAAGGCAGCAGGAAAGCCCGCAGCCCCCAGGTCTCTGCGGCTACGCAAGCGGTTCCCAAAGAGCTTTAGAACAAGGCATAATTTTCCCTGCTGGCTCTTTGGGTGGGGGACCCATCTCCAGCCGTATGGCTATTTTTGTGCCTGATGCGGTGCGTAGTGGCATAGGGTGGTTTTGAGGCTGAAGGCAGCAGGAAAGCCCGCAGCCCCCACGTCTGTGGGGCCAAGCAAGCGGTTCCCAAAGAGCTTTAGAACAAGGCATAGTTTTCCCTGCTGGCTCTTTGGGCGGGGGACCCATCTCCAGCCGTATGGCCATTTTTGTGCCTGGCGCGGTGCGTAGTGGGAAAGGGTGGTTTTGACGCTGAAGGCAGCAGCAAAGACTGCAGCCCCCAGGTCTGTGGGGCTACGCAAGCGGTTCCCAAAGAGCTTTAGAACAAGGCATAGTTTTCCCTGCTGGCTCTTTGGGCGGGGGACCCATCTCCAGCCGTATGGCCATTTTTGTGCCTGGCGCGGCGCCAAGTGGGAAAGGGTGGCTTTGAGGCTGAAGGCAGCAGCAAAGCCCGCAGCCCCCAGGTCTGTGGGGCTACGCAAGCGGTTCCCAAAGAGCTTTAGAACAAGGCATAGTTTTCCCTGCTGGCTCTTTGGGCATGGGACCCATCTCCAGCCATATGGCCATTTTTGTGCCTGGCCCGGCGCCAAGTGGGAAAGGGTGGCTTTGAGGCTGAAGGCAGCAGGAAAGCCCGCAGCCCCCAGGTCTGTGGGGCTACGCAAGCGGTTCCCAAAGAGCTTTAGAACAAGGCATAGTTTTCCCTGCTGGCTCTCTGGGCGGGGGACCCATCTCCAGCCGTATGGCCATTTTTGTGCCTGGCGCGGCGCCAAGTGGGAAAGGGTGGTGTCGAGGCTGAAGGCAGCAGGAAAGCCCGCAGCCCCCAGGTCTGTGGGGCCAAGCAAGCGGTTCCCAAAGAGCTTTAGAACAAGGCATAGTTTTCCCTGCTGGCTCTTTGGGCATGGGACCCATCTCCAGCCATAGGCCATTTTTGTGCTTGATAGGGCGCCAAGTGGGAAAGGGTGGCTTTGAGGCTGAAGGCAGCAGCAAAGACTGCAGCCCCCAGGTCTGTGGGGCCAAGCAAGCGGTTCCCAAAGAGCTTTAGAACAAGGCATAGTTTTCCCTGCTGGCTCTTTGGGCGGGGGACCCATCTCAAGCCACAGGCCATTTTTGTGCCTGGCCCGGCGCCAAGTGGGAAAGGGTGGTTTTGAGGCTGAAGGCAGCAGGAAAGCCCGCAGCCCCCAGGTGTGTGGGGCTACGCAAGCGGTTCCCAAAGAGCTTTAGAACAAGGCATAGTTTTCCCTGCTGGCTCTTTGGGCATGGGACCCAGCTCCAGCCATAGGCCATTTTTGTTCTTGATAGGGCGCCAAGTGGGAAAGGGTGGCTTTGAGGCTGAAGGCAGCAGGAAAGCCCGCAGCCCCCAGGTCTGTGGGGCTACGCAAGCGGTTCCCAAAGAGCTTTAGAACAAGGTATAGTTTTCCCTGCTGGCTCTCTGGGCGGGGGACCCATCTCCAGCCGTATGGCCATTTTTGAGCCTGGCGCGGCGCCAGGTGGGAAAGGGTGGCTTTGAGGCTGAAGGCAGGAGCAAAGCCTGCAGCCCCCAGGTTTGTGGTGCTACGCAAGCGGTTCCCAAAGAGCTTTAGAACAAGGCATAGTTTTCCCAGCTGGCTCTTAGGGCATGGGACCCATCTCCAGCCATAGGCCATTTTTGTGCCTGGCGCGAAGCCAAGTGGGAAAGGGTGCTGTCGAGGCTGAAGGCAGCAGGAAAGCCTGCAGCCCCCAGGTGTGTGGGG
Organism: Rissa tridactyla; assembly: GCF_028500815.1. Taxonomy (NCBI): domain Eukaryota; kingdom Metazoa; phylum Chordata; class Aves; order Charadriiformes; family Laridae; genus Rissa; species Rissa tridactyla. The sequence goes on along the minus strand of NW_026529464.1, from coordinate 120,897 downwards.
CTACGCAAGCGGTTCCCAAAGAGCTTTAGAACAAGGCATAATTTTCCCTGCTGGCTCTTTGGGCGGGGGACCCATCTCCAGCCGTATGGCTATTTTTGTGCCTGGCGCGGTGCGTAGTGGCATAGGATGGTTTTGAGGCTGAAGGCAGCAGGAAAGCCTGCAGCCCCCAGGTCTGTGCGGCTACACAAGCGGATCACAAAGAGCTTTAGAACAAGGCATATTTTTCCCTGCTGGCTCTTTGGGCGGGGGACCCATCTCCAGCCGTATGGCCATTTTTGCGCCTGGCCCGGCGCCAAGTGGGAAAGGGTGGCTTTGAGGCTGAAGGCAGCAGCAAAGCCCGCAGCCCCCAGGTCTGTGCGGCTACGCAAGCGGTTCCCAAAGAGCTTTAGAACAAGGCATAGTTTTCCCTGCTGGCTCTTTGGGCGGGGGACCCATCTCCAGCCGTACGGCCATTTTTGTGCATGGCGCAGCGCCAAGTGGGAAAGGGTGGCTTTGACGCTGAAGGCAGCACAAACCCTGCAGCCCCAGGTCTGTGGGGCTACGCAAGCGGTTCCCAAAGAGCTTTAGAACAAGGCATAGTTTTCCCTGCTGGCTCTTTGGGCGGGGGACCCATCTCCAGCCGTACGGCCATTTTTGTGCATGGCGCAGCGCCAAGTGGGAAAGGGTGGCTTTGACGCTGAAGGCAGCACAAACCCTGCAGCCCCAGGTCTGTGGGGCTACGCAAGCGGTTCCCAAAGAGCTTTAGAACAAGGCATAGTTTTCCCTGCTGGCTCTTTGGGCGGGGGACCCATCTCCAGCCGTATGGCCATTTTTGTGCCTGGCCCGGCGCCAAGAGGGAAAGGGTGGCTTTGAGGCTGAAGGCAGCAGGAAAGCCCGCAGCCCCCAGGTCTGTGGGGCTACGCAAGCGGTTCCCAAAGAGCTTTAGAACAAGGCATAGTTTTCCCTGCTGGCTCTCTGGGCGGGGGACCCATCTCCAGCCGTATGGCCATTTTTGAACCTGGAGCAGTGCCAAGTGGGAAAGGGTGGTTTTGAGGGTGAAGGCAGCAGGAAAGCCCGCAGCCCCCAGGTCTGTGGGGCTACGCAAGCGGTTCCCAAAGAGCTTTAGAACAAGGCATAGTTTTCCCTGCTGGCTCTTTGGGCGGGGGACCCATCTCCAGCCGTATGGCCATTTTTGTGCATGGCGAAGCCCCAAGAGGGAAAGGGTGGCTTTGAATCTGAAGGCAGCAGGAAAGCCCGCAGCCCCCAGGTCTGTGGGGCTACGCAAGCGGTTCCCAAAGAGCTTTAGAACAAGGCATAGTTTTCCCTGCTGGCTCTTTTGGCAGGGGACCCATCTCCAGCCGTATGGCCATTTTTGTGCCTGGCGCGGTGCGTAGTGGGAAAGGGTGGTGTTGAGGCTGAAGGCAGCAGCAAAGCCTGCAGCCCCCAGGTCTGTGGGGCCAAGCAAGCGGTTCCCAAAGAGCTTTAGAACAAGGCATAGTTTTTCCCTGCTGGCTCTTTGGGCGGGGGACCCATCTCCAGCCGTATGGCCATTTTTGTGCCTGGCCCGGCGCCAAGTGGGAAAGGGTGGTTTTGAGGCTGAAGGCAGCAGGAAAGCCCGCAGCCCCCAGGTGTGTGGGGCTACGCAAGCGGTTCCCAAAGAGCTTTAGAACAAGGCATAGTTTTCCCTGCTGGCTCTTTGGGCATGGGACCCATCTCCAGCCATAGGCCATTTTTGTTCTTGATAGGGCGCCAAGTGGGAAAGGGTGGCTTTGAGGCTGAAGGCAGCAGGAAAGCCCGCAGCCCCCAGGTCTGTGGGGCTACGCAAGCGGTTCCCAAAGAGCTTTAGAACAAGGTATAGTTTTCCCTGCTGGCTCTCTGGGCGGGGGACCCATCTCCAGCCGTATGGCCATTTTTGAGCCTGGCGCGGCGCCAGGTGGGAAAGGGTGGCTTTGAGGCTGAAGGCAGGAGCAAAGCCTGCAGCCCCCAGGTTTGTGGTGCTACGCAAGCGGTTCCCAAAGAGCTTTAGAACAAGGCATAGTTTTCCCAGCTGGCTCTTAGGGCATGGGACCCATCTCCAGCCATAGGCCATTTTTGTGCCTGGCGCGAAGCCAAGTGGGAAAGGGTGCTGTCGAGGCTGAAGGCAGCAGGAAAGCCTGCAGCCCCCAGGTGTGTGGGGCTACGCAAGCGGTTCCCAAAGAGCTTTAGAACAAGGCATAATTTTCCCTGCTGGCTCTTTGGGCGGGGGACCCATCTCCAGCCGTATGGCTATTTTTGTGCCTGGCGCGGTGCGTAGTGGCATAGGATGGTTTTGAGGCTGAAGGCAGCAGGAAAGCCTGCAGCCCCCAGGTCTGTGCGGCTACACAAGCGGATCACAAAGAGCTTTAGAACAAGGCATAGTTTTCCCTGCTGGCTCTTTGGGCGGGGGACCCATCTCCAGCCGTATGGCCATTTTTGCGCCTGGCCCGGCGCCAAGTGGGAAAGGGTGGCTTTGAGGCTGAAGGCAGCAGCAAAGCCCGCAGCCCCCAGGTCTGTGCGGCTACGCAAGCGGTTCCCAAAGAGCTTTAGAACAAGGCATAGTTTTCCCTGCTGGCTCTTTGGGCGGGGGACCCATCTCCAGCCGTACGGCCATTTTTGTGCATGGCGCAGCGCCAAGTGGGAAAGGGTGGCTTTGACGCTGAAGGCAGCACAAACCCTGCAGCCCCAGGTCTGTGGGGCTACGCAAGCGGTTCCCAAAGAGCTTTAGAACAAGGCATAGTTTTCCCTGCTGGCTCTTTGGGCGGGGGACCCATCTCCAGCCGTATGGCCATTTTTGTGCCTGGCCCGGCGCCAAGAGGGAAAGGGTGGCTTTGAGGCTGAAGGCAGCAGGAAAGCCCGCAGCCCCCAGGTCTGTGGGGCTACGCAAGCGGTTCCCAAAGAGCTTTAGAACAAGGCATAGTTTTCCCTGCTGGCTCTCTGGGCGGGGGACCCATCTCCTGCCATAGGCCATTTTTGTGCCTGGCCCGGCGCCCAGTGGGAAAGGGTGGCTTTGAGGCTTGAAGGCAGCAGGAAAGCCCGCAGCCCCCACGTCTGTGGGGCTACGCAAGCGGTTCCCAAACAGCTTTAGAACAAGGCATAGTTTTCCCTGCTGGCTCTCTGGGAGGGGGACCCATCTCCAGCCGTATGGCCATTTTTGAGCCTGGCGCGGCGCCAAGTGGGAAAGGGTTGTGTCGAGGCTAAAGGCAGCAGGAAAGCCCGCAGCCCCCAGGTCTGTGGGGCTACGCAAGCGGTTCCCAAAGAGCTTTAGAACAAGGCATAATTTTCCCTGCTGGCTCTTTGGGCGGGGGACCCATCTCCAGCCGTATGGCCATTTTTGTGCCTGGCGCAGCGCCAAGTGGGAAAGGGTGGTTTTGAGGCTGAAGGCAGCAGCAAAGCCTGCAGCCCCCAGGTCTGTGGGGCTACGCAAGCGGTTCCCAAAGAGCATTAGAACAAGGCATAGTTTTCCCTGCTGGCTCTTTGGGCGGGGGACCCATCTCCAGCCGTATGGCCATTTTTGTGCCTGGCCGGGGGCCAAGTGGGAAAGGGTGGTTTTGACGCTGAAGGCAGCAGGAAAGCCCGCAGCCCCTAGGTCTGTGGGGCCAAGCAAGCGGTTCCCAAAGAGCTTTAGAACAAGGCATAGTTTTCCCTGCTGGCTCTTTGGGCATGGGACCCATCTCCAGCCATAGGCCATTTTTGTGCTTGATAGGGCGCCAAGTGGGAAAGGGTTGCTTTGAGGCTGAAGACAGCAGGAAAGCCCGCAGCCCCCAGGTCTGTGGGGCTACGCAAGCGGTTCCCAAAGAGCTTTAGAACAAGGCATAGTTTTCCCTGCTGGCTCTCTGGGCGGGGGACCCATCTCCAGCCGTATGGCCATTTTTGAGCCTGGCGCGGCGCCAGGTGGGAAAGGGTGGCTTTGAGGCTGAAGGCAGGAGCAAAGCCCGCAACCCCCAGGTCTGTGGTGCTACGCAAGCGGTTCCCAAAGAGCTTTAGAACAAGGCATAGTTTTCCCAGCTGGCTCTTAGGGCATTGGACCCATCTCCAGACATAGGCCATTTTTGTGCCTGGCGCGGCGCCAAGTGGGAAAGGGTGCTGTCGAGGCTGAAGGCAGCAGGAAAGCCCGCAGCCCCCACGTCTGTGGGGCCAAGCAAGCGGTTCCCAAAGAGCTTTAGAACAAGGCATAGTTTTCCCTGATGGCTCTTTGGGCGGGGGACCCATCTCCAGCCATAGGCCATTTTTGTGCTTGATAGGGCGCCAAGTGGGAAAGGGTGGCTTTGAGGCTGAAGGCAGCAGGAAAGCCTGCAGCCCCCAGGTCTGTGGGGCTACGCAAGCAGTTCCCAAAGAGCTTTAGAACAAGGCATAGTTTTCCCTGCTGGCTCTTTGTTCGGGGGACCCATCTCCAGCCATAGGCCATTTTTGTGCCTGGCCCGGCGCCCAGTGGGAAAGGGTGGCTTTGAGGCTTGAAGGCAGCAGGAAAGCCCGCAGCCCCCAGGTCTGTGGGGCTACGCAAGCGGTTCCCAAAGAGCTTTAGAACAAGGCATAGTTTTCCCTGCTGGCTCTCTGGGAGGGGGACCCATCTCCAGCCGTATGGCCATTTTTGAGCCTGGCGCGGCGCCAAGTGGGAAAGGGTTGTGTCGAGGCTAAAGGCAGCAGGAAAGCCCGCAGCCCCCAGGTCTGTGGGGCTACGCAAGCGGTTCCCAAAGAGCTTTAGAACAAGGCATAGTTTTCCCTGCTGGCTCTTTGGGCATGGGACCCATCTCCACCCATAGGCCATTTTTGTGCCTGATAGGGCGCCAAGTGGGAAAGGGTGGCTTTGAGGCTGAAGACAGCAGGAAAGCCTGCAGCCCCCAGGTCTGTGGGGCTACGCAAGCGGTTCCCAAAGAGCTTTAGAACAAGGCATAGTTTTCCCTGCTGGCTCTTTGGGTGGGGGACCCATCTCCAGCCGTATGGCTATTTTTGTGCCTGACGCGGTGCGTAGTGGCATAGGGTGGTTTTGACGCTGAAGGCAGCAGGAAAGCCCGCAGCCCCCAGGTCTGAGGGGCTACGCAAGCGGTTCCCAAAGAGCTTTAGAACAAGGCATAGTTTTCCCTGCTGGCTCTTTGGGCGGGGGACCCATCTCCAGCCGTATGGCCATTTTTGTGCCTGGCGCGGCGCCAAGTGGGAAAGGGTGGTGTCGAGGCTGAAGGCAGCAGCAAAGCCTGCAGCCCCCAGGTCTGTGGGGCCAAGCAAGCGGTTCCCAAAGAGCTTTAGAACAAGGCATAGTTTTCCCTGCTGGCTCTTTGGGCATGGGACCCATCTCCAGCCGTATGGCCATTTTTGTGCCTGGTGCGGCGCCAAGTGGGAAAGGGTGGCTTTGAGGCTGAAGGCAGCAGCAAAGCCCGCAGCCCCCAGGTCTGTGGGGCTACGCAAGCGGTTCCCAAAGAGCTTTAGAACAAGGCATAGTTTTCCCTGCTGGCTCTTTGGGCATGGGACCCATCTCCAGCCATATGGCCATTTTTGTGCCTGGCCCGGCGCCAAGAGGGAAAGGGTGGTGTCGAGGCTAAAGCAGCAGGAAAGCCCGCAGCCCCCAGGTCTGTGGGGCTACGCAAGCGGTTCCCAAAGAGCTTTAGAACAAGGCATAGTTTTCCCTGCTGGCTCTTTGGGTGGGGGACCCATCTCCAGCCGTATGGCTATTTTTGTGCCTGACGCGGTGCGTAGTGGCATAGGGTGGTTTTGAGGCTGAAGGCAGCAGGAAAGCCCGCAGCCCCCACGTCTGTGGGGCCAAGCAAGCGGTTCCCAAAGAGCTTTAGAACAAGGCATAGTTTTCCCTGCTGGCTCTTTGGGCGGGGGACCCATCTCCAGCCGTATGGCCATTTTTGTGCCTGGCGAGGTGCGTAGTGGGAAAGGGTGGTTTTGACGCTGAAGGCAGCAGGAAAGCCCGCAGCCCCCAGGTCTGTGGGGCTACGCAAGCGGTTCCCAAAGAGCTTTAGAACAAGGCATAGTTTTCCCTGCTGGCTCTTTGGGCGGGGGACCCATCTCCAGCCGTATGGCCATTTTTGTGCCTGGCGCGGCGCCAAGTGGGTAAGGGTGGTGTCGAGGCTGAAGGCAGCAGCAAAGCCTGCAGCCCCCAGGTCTGTGGGGCTACGCAAGCGGTTCCCAAAGAGCTTTAGAACAAGGCATAGTTTTCCCTGCTGGCTCTTTGGGCGGGGGACCCATCTCCAGCCGTATGGCCATTTTTGTGCCTGATAGGGCGCCAAGTGGGAAAGGGTGGTGTCGAGGCTGAAGACAGCAGGAAAGCCCGCAGCCCCCACGTCTGTGGGGCCAAGCAAGCGGTTCCCAAAGAGCTTTAGAATAAGGCATAGTTTTCCCTGCTGGCTCTCTGGGCATGGGACCCATCTCCACCCATAGGCCATTTTTGTGCCTGATAGGGCGCCAAGTGGGAAAGGGTGGCTTTGAGGCTGAAGACAGCAGGAAAGCCTGCAGCTCCCAGGTCTGTGGGGCTATGCAAGCGGTTCCCAAAGAGCTTTAGAACAAGGCATAGTTTTCCCTGCTGGCTCTTTGGGCGGGGGACCCATCTCCAGCCGTATGGCCATTTTTGTGCCTGGCGCGGCGCCAAGTGGGAAAGGGTGGTGTCGAGGCTGAAGGCAGCAGGAAAGCCCGCAGCCCCCAGGTCTGTGGGGCTACGCAAGCGGTTCCCAAAGAGCTTTAGAACAAGGCATAGTTTTCCCTGCTGGCTCTTTGGGTGGGGGACCCATCTCCAGACGTATGGCCATTTTTGTGCCTGGCGCGGTGCGTAGTGGCATAGGGTGGTTTTGAGGCTGAAGGCAGCAGGAAAGCCCGCAGCCCCCACGTCTGTGGGGCCAAGCAAGCGGTTCCCAGAGAGCTTTAGAACAAGGCATAGTTTTCCCTGCTGGCTCTTTGGGCGGGGGACCCATCTCCAGCCATATGGCCATTTTTGTGCCTGGCGCTGTGCGTAGTGGGAAAGGGTGGTTTTGAGGCTGAAGGCAGCAGGAAAGCCCGCAGCCCCCAGGTCTGTGCGGCTACGCAAGCGGTTCCCAAAGAGCTTTAGAACAAGGCATAGTTTTCCCTGCTGGCTCTTTGGGCATGGGACCCATCTCCAGCCATAGGCCATTTTTATGCCTGGCGCGGCGCCAAATGGGAAAGGGTGGCTTTGAGGCTGAAGGCAGCAGCAAAGCCCGCAGCCCCCAGGTCTGTGGGGCTACGCAAGCGGTTCCCAAAGAGCTTTAGAACAAGGCATAGTTTTCCCTGCTGGCTCTTTGGGCGGGGGACCCATCTCCAGCCGTATGGCCATTTTTGTGCCTGATAGGGCGCCAAGTGGGAAAGGGTGGTGTCGAGGCTGAAGACAGCAGGAAAGCCTGCAGCCCCCAGGTCTGTGGGGCTACGCAAGCGGTTCCCAAAGAGCTTTAGAACAAGGCATAGTTTTCCCTGCTGGCTCTCTGGGCGGGGGACCCATCTCCAGCCGTATGGCCATTTTTGAGCCTGGCGCGGCGCCAGGTGGGAAAGGGTGGCTTTGAGGCTGAAGGCAGGAGCAAAGCCTGCAGCCCCCAGGTCTGTGGGGCTACGCAAGCGGTTCCCAAAGAGCTTTAGAACAAGGCATAGTTTTCCCTGCTGGCTCTTAGGGCGGGGGACCCATCTCCAGCCGTATGGCCATTTTTGAGCCTGGCGCAGCGCCAAGTGGGAAAGGGTGGTGTCGAGGCTGAAGGCAGCAGGAAAGCCCGCAGCCCCCACGTCTGTGGGGCCAAGCAAGCGGTTCCCAGAGAGCTTTAGAACAAGGCATAGTTTTCCCTGCTGGCTCTTTGGGCGGGGGACCCATCTCCAGCCATATGGCCATTTTTGTGCCTGGCGCGGTGCGTAGTGGGAAAGGGTGGTTTTGAGGCTGAAGGCAGCAGGAAAGCCCGCAGCCCCCAGGTCTGTGCGGCTACGCAAGCGGTTCCCAAAGAGCTTTAGAACAAGGCATAGTTTTCCCTGCTGGCTCTTTGGGCACGGGACCCATCTCCAGCCATAGGCCATTTTTATGCCTGGCGCGGCGCCAAATGGGAAAGGGTGGCTTTGAGGCTGAAGGCAGCAGCAAAGCCCGCAGCCCCCAGGTCTGTGGGGCTACGCAAGCGGTTCCCAAAGAGCTTTAGAACAAGGCATAGTTTTCCCTGCTGGCTCTTTGGGCGGGGGACCCATCTCCAGCCGTATGGCCATTTTTGTGCCTGATAGGGCGCCAAGTGGGAAAGGGTGGTGTCGAGGCTGAAGACAGCAGGAAAGCCCGCAGCCCCCAGGTCTGTGGGGCTACGCAAGCAGTTCCCAAAGAGCTTTAGAACAAGGCATAGTTTTCCCTGCTGGCTCTTTGGGCGGGGGACCCATCTCCAGCCATAGGCCATTTTTGTGCTTGGCCCGGCGCCCAGTGGGAAAGGGTGGCTTTGAGGCTTGAAGGCAGCAGGAAAGCCCGCAGCCCCCACGTCTGTGGGGCTACGCAAGCGGTTCCCAAACAGCTTTAGAACAAGGCATAGTTTTCCCTGCTGGCTCTTTGGGCGGGGGACCCATCTCCAGCCATAGGCCATTTTTGTGCCTGGCCCGGCGCCCAGTGGGAAAGGGTGGCTTTGAGGCTTGAAGGCAGCAGGAAAGCCCGCAGCCCCCACGTGTGTGGGGCTACGCAAGCGGTTCCCAAAGAGCTTTAGAACAAGGCATAGTTTTCCCTGCTGGCTCTTTGGGCATGGGACCCATCTCCAGCCATAGGCCATTTTTGTGCTTGATAGGGCGCCAAGTGGGAAAGGGTGGTGTCGAGGCTGAAGGCAGCAGGAAAGCCCGCAGCCCCCAGGTCTGTGCGGCTAAGCAAGCGGTTCCCAAAGAGCTTTAGAACAAGGCATAATTTTCCCTGCTGGCTTTTTGGGCGGGGGACCCATCTCCAGCCGTACGGCCATTTTTGTGGCTGGCGCAGCGCCAAGAGGGAAAGGGTGGTGTCGAGGCTAAAGGCAGCAGGAAAGCCCGCAGCCCCCAGGTCTGTGGAGCTACGCAAGCAGTTCCCAAAGAGCTTTAGAACAAGGCATAGTTTTCCCTGCTGGCTCTTTGGGCGGGGGACCCATCTCCAGCCGTATGGCCATTTTTGTGCATGGCGCAGCGCCAAGTGGGAAAGGGTGGCTTTGAGGCTGAAGGCAGCAGGAAAGCCCGCAGCCCCCAGGTCTGTGGGGCTACGCAAGCGGTTCCCAAAGAGCTTTAGAACAAGGCATAGTTTTCCCTGCTGGCTCTTTGGGCATGGGACCCATCTCCACCCATAGGCCATTTTTGTGCCTGATAGGGCGCCAAGTGAGAAAGGGTGGCTTTGAGGCTAAAGACAGCAGGAAAGCCTGCAGCCCCCAGGTCTGTGGGGCTACGCAAGCGGTTCCCAAAGAGCTTTAGAACAAGGCATAGTTTTCGTTGCTGGCTCTTTGGGTGGGGGACCCATCTCCAGCCGTATGGCTATTTTTGTGCCTGACGCGGTGCGTAGTGGCATAGGGTGGTTTTGAGGCTGAAGGCAGCAGGAAAGCCCGCAGCCCCCACGTCTGTGGGGCCAAGCAAGCGGTTCCCAAAGAGCTTTAGAACAAGGCATAGTTTTCCCTGCTGGCTCTTTGGGCGGGGGACCCATCTCCAGCCGTATGACCATTTTTGTGCCTGGCGCGGTGCGTAGTGGGAAAGGGTGGTTTTGACGCTGAAGGCAGCAGGAAAGCCCGCAGCCCCCAGGTCTGTGGGGCTACGCAAGCGGTTCACCAAAGAGCTTTAGAACAAGGCATAGTTTTCCCTGCTGGCTCTTTGGGCGGGGGACCCATCTCCAGCCGTATGGCCATTTTTGTGCCTGGCCGGGGGCCAAGTGGGAAAGGGTGGTGTCGAGGCTGAAGGCAGCAGGAAAGCCCGCAGCCCCCAGGTGTGTGGGGCTACGCAAGCGGTTCCCAAAGAGCTTTAGAACAAGGCATAGTTTTCCCTGCTGGCTCTTTGGGCATGGGACCCATCTCCAGCCATAGGCCATTTTTGTGCTTGATAGGGCGCCAAGTGGGAAAGGGTTGCTTTGAGGCTGAAGACAGCAGGAAAGCCCGCAGCCCCCAGGTCTGTGGGGCTACGCAAGCGGTTCCCAAAGAGCTTTAGAACAAGGCATAGTTTTCCCTGCTGGCTCTCTGGGCGGGGGACCCATCTCCAGCCGTATGGCCATTTTTGAGCCTGGCGCGGCGCCAGGTGGGAAAGGGTGGCTTTGAGGCTGAAGGCAGGAGCAAAGCCTGCAGCCCCCAGGTCTGTGGTGCTACGCAAGCGGTTCCCAAAGAGCTTTAGAACAAGGCATAGTTTTCCCAGCTGGCTCTTAGGGCATGGGACCCATCTCCAGCCATAGGCCATTTTTGTGCCTGGCGCGAAGCCAAGTGGGAAAGGGTGCTGTCGAGGCTGAAGGCAGCAGGAAAGCCCGCAGCCCCAAGGTCTGTGGGGCTACGCAAGCGGTTCCCAAAGAGCTTTAGAACAAGGCATAATTTTCCCTGCTGGCTCTTTGGGCGGGGGACCCATCTCCAGTCGTATGGCTATTTTTATGCCTGGCGTGTTGCGTAGTGGGAAAGGGTGGTTTTGAGGCTGAAGGCAGCAGGAAAGCCTGCAGCCCCCAGGTCTGTGGGGCTACGCAAGCGGTTCCCAAAGAGCTTTAGAACAAGGCATAGTTTTCCCTGCTGGCTCTTTGGGCGGGGGACCCATCTCCAGCCGTATGGCCATTTTTGTGCCTGGCCGGGGGCCAAGTGGGAAAGGGTGGTTTTGAGGCTGAAGGCAGCAGGAAAGCCCGCAGCCCCCACGTGTGTGGGGCTACGCAAGCGGTTCCCAAAGAGCTTTAGAACAAGGCATAGTTTTCCCTGCTGGCTCTTTGGGCGGGGGACCCATCTCCAGCCATAGGCCATTTTTGTGCTTGATAGGGCGCCAAATGGGAAAGGGTGGTGTCGAGGCTGAAGGCAGCAGGAAAGCCCGCAGCCCCCAGGTCTGTGCGGCTACGCAAGCGGTTCCCAAAGAGCTTTAGAACAAGGCATAATTTTCCCTGCTGGCTCTTTGGGCGGGGGACCCATCTCCAGCCGTACGGCCATTTTTGTGCCTGGCGCGGCGCCAAGAGGGAAAGGGTGGTGTCGAGGCTAAAGGCAGCAGGAAAGCCCGCAGCCCCCAGGTCTGTGGGGCCAAGCAAGCGGTTCCCAAAGAGCTTTAGAACAAGGCATAGTTTTCCCTGCTGGCTCTTTGGGCGGGGGACCCATCTCCAGCCGTATGGCCATTTTTGTGCATGGCGCAGCGCCAAGTGGGAAAGGGTGGCTTTGAGGCTGAAGGCAGCAGGAAAGCCCGCAGCCCCCAGGTCTGTGGGGCTACGCAAGCGGTTCCCAAAGAGCTTTAGAACAAGGCATAGTTTTCCCTGCTGGCTCTTTGGGCATGGGACCCATCTCCACCCATAGGCCATTTTTGTGCCTGATAGGGCGCCAAGTGAGAAAGGGTGGCTTTGAGGCTAAAGACAGCAGGAAAGCCTGCAGCCCCCAGGTCTGTGGGGCTACGCAAGCGGTTCCCAAAGAGCTTTAGAACAAGGCATAGTTTTCCCTGCTGGCTCTTTGGGCATGGGACCCATCTCCACCCATAGGCCATTTTTGTGCCTGATAGGGCGCCAAGTGAGAAAGGGTGGCTTTGAGGCTGAAGACAGCAGGAAAGCCTGCAGCCCCCAGGTCTGTGGGGCTACGCAAGCGGTTCCCAAAGAGCTTTAGAACAAGGCATAGTTTTCCCTGCTGGCTCTTTGGGTGGGGGACCCATCTCCAGCCGTATGGCTATTTTTGTGCCTGACGCGGTGCGTAGTGGCATAGGGTGGTTTTGAGGCTGAAGGCAGCAGGAAAGCCCGCAGCCCCCACGTCTGTGGGGCCAAGCAAGCGGTTCCCAAAGAGCTTTAGAACAAGGCATAGTTTTCCCTGCTGGCTCTTTGGGCGGGGGACCCATCTCCAGCCTTATGGCCATTTTTGTGCCTGGCGCGGTGCGTAGTGGGAAAGGGAGGTTTTGACGCTGAAGGCAGCAGGAAAGCCCGCAGCCCCCAGGTCTGTGGGGCTACGCAAGCGGTTCCCAAAGAGCTTTAGAACAAGGCATAGTTTTCCCTGCTGGCTCTTTGGGCGGGGGACCCATCTCCAGCCGTATGGCCATTTTTGTGCCTGGCGCGGCGCCAAGTGTGTAAGGGTGGTGTCGAGGCTGAAGGCAGCAGCAAAGCCTGCAGCCCCCAGGTCTGTGGGGCCAAGCAAGCGGTTCCCAAAGAGCTTTAGAACAAGGCATAGTTTTCCCTGCTGGCTCTTTGGGCATGGGACCCATCTCCAGCCGTATGGCCATTTTTGTCCCTGGCCCGGCGCCAAATGGAAAGGGTGGCTTTGAGGCTGAAGGCAGCAGGAAAGCCCGCAGCCCCCAGGTCTGTGGGGCTACGCAAGCGGTTCCCAAAGAGCTTTAGAACAAGGCATAGTTTTCCCTGCTCGCTCTTTGGGCGGGGGACCCATCTCCAGCCATATGGCCATTTTTGTGCCTGGCGAAGCCCCAAGTGCGAAAGGGTGGCTTTGAGGCTGAAGGCAGCACGAAAGCCCGCAGCCCCCAGGTCTGTGGGGCTACGCAAGCGGTTCCCAAAGAGCTTTAGAACAAGGCATAGTTTTCCCTGCTGGCTCTTTTGGCAGGGGACCCATCTCCAGCCGTATGGCCATTTTTGAACCTGGAGCAGTGCCAAGTGGGAAAGGGTGGTGTCGTGGCTGAAGGCAGCAGGAAAGCCCGCAGCCCCCAGGTCTGTGGGGCTACGCAAGCAGTTCCCAAAGAGCTTTAGAACAAGGCATAGTTTTCCCTGCTGGCTCTTTGGGCGGGGGACCCATCTCCAGCCATAGGCCATTTTTGTGCCTGGCCCGGCGCCCAGTGGGAAAGGGTGGCTTTGAGGCTTGAAGGCAGCAGGAAAGCCCGCAGCCCCCACGTCTGTGGGGCTACGCAAGCGGTTCCCAAACAGCTTTAGAACAAGGCATAGTTTTCCCTGCTGGCTCTTTGGGCGGGGGACCCATCTCCAGCCATAGGCCATTTTTGTGCCTGGCCCGGCGCCCAGTGGGAAAGGGTGGCTTTGAGGCTTGAAGGCAGCAGGAAAGCCCGCAGCCCCCACGTCTGTGGGGCTACGCAAGCGGTTCCCAAACAGCTTTAGAACAAGGCATAATTATCCCTGCTGGCTCTCTGGTCGGGGGACCCATCTCCAGCCGTATGGCCGTTTTTGTGCCTGGCCGGGGGCCAAGTGGGAAAGGGTGGTTTTGAGGCTGAAGGCAGCAGGAAAGCCCGCAGCCCCCACGTGTGTGGGGCTACGCAAGCGGTTCCCAAAGAGCTTTAGAACAAGGCATAGTTTTCCCTGCTGGCTCTTTGGGCATGGGACCCATCTCCAGTCATAGGCCATTTTTGTGCTTGATAGGGCGCCAAGTGGGAAAGGGTGGTGTCGAGGCTGAAGGCAGCAGGAAAGCCCGCAGCCCCCAGGTCTGTGCGGCTAAGCAAGCGGTTCCCAAAGAGCTTTAGAACAAGGCATAATTTTCCCTGCTGGCTTTTTGGGCGGGGGACCCATCTCCAGCCGTACGGCCATTTTTGTGGCTGGCGCAGCGCCAAGAGGGAAAGGGTGGTGTCGAGGCTAAAGGCAGCAGGAAAGCCCGCAGCCCCCAGGTCTGTGGAGCTACGCAAGCAGTTCCCAAAGAGCTTTAGAACAAGGCATAGTTTTCCCTGCTGGCTCTTTGGGCGGGGGACCCATCTCCAGCCGTATGGCCATTTTTGTGCATGGCGCAGCGCCAAGTGGGAAAGGGTGGCTTTGAGGCTGAAGGCAGCAGGAAAGCCCGCAGCCCCCAGGTCTGTGGGGCTACGCAAGCGGTTCCCAAAGAGCTTTAGAACAAGGCATAGTTTTCCCTGCTGGCTCTTTGGGCATGGGACCCATCTCCAGCCGTATGGCCATTTTTGTGCCTGATAGGGCGCCAAGTGAGAAAGGGTGGCTTTGAGGCTAAAGACAGCAGGAAAGCCTGCAGCCCCCAGGTCTGTGGGGCTACGCAAGCGGTTCCCAAAGAGCTTTAGAACAAGGCATAGTTTTCGTTGCTGGCTCTTTGGGTGGGGGACCCATCTCCAGCCGTATGGCTATTTTTGTGCCTGACGCGGTGCGTAGTGGCATAGGGTGGTTTTGAGGCTGAAGGCAGCAGGAAAGCCCGCAGCCCCCACGTCTGTGGGGCCAAGCAAGCGGTTCCCAAAGAGCTTTAGAACAAGGCATAGTTTTCCCTGCTGGCTCTTTGGGCGGGGGACCCATCTCCAGCCGTATGACCATTTTTGTGCCTGGCGCGGTGCGTAGTGGGAAAGGGTGGTTTTGACGCTGAAGGCAGCAGGAAAGCCCGCAGCCCCCAGGTCTGTGGGGCTACGCAAGCGGTTCACCAAAGAGCTTTAGAACAAGGCATAGTTTTCCCTGCTGGCTCTTTGGGCAGGGGACCCATCTCCAGCCGTATGGCCATTTTTGTCCCTGGCCCGGCGCCAAGTGGGAAAGGGTGGTGTTGAGGCTGAAGGCAGCAGCAAAGCCTGCAGCCCCCAGGTCTGTGGGGCCAAGCAAGCGGTTCCCAAAGAGCTTTAGAACAAGGCATAGTTTTCCCTGCTGGCTCTTTGGGCGGGGGACCCATCTCCAGCCGTATGGCCATTTTTGTGCCTGGCGCGGCGCCAAGTGGGTAAGGGTGGCTTTGAGGCTGAAGGCAGCAGCAAAGCCTGCAGCCCCCAGGTCTGTGGGGCCAAGCAAGCGGTTCCCAAAGAGCTTTAGAACAAGGCATAGTTTTCCCTGCTGGCTCTTTGGGCATGGGACCCATCTCCAGCCGTATGGCCATTTTTGTGCCTGGCGAAGCCCCAAGTGCGAAAGGGTGGCTTTGAGGCTGAAGGCAGCAGGAAAGCCCGCAGCCCCCAGGTCTGTGGGGCTACGCAAGCGGTTCCCAAAGAGCTTTAGAACAAGGCATAGTTTTCCCTGCTGGCTCTTTGGGCATGGGACCCATCTCCAGCCATAGGCCATTTTTGTGCCTGATAGGGCGCCAAGTGGGAAAGGGTGGCTTTGAGGCTGAAGACAGCAGGAAAGCCTGCAGCTCCCAGGTCTGTGGGGCTATGCAAGCGGTTCCCAAAGAGCTTTAGAACAAGGCATAGTTTTCCCTGCTGGCTCTTTGGGCGGGGGACCCATCTCCAGCCGTATGGCCATTTTTGTGCCTGGCGCGGCGCCAAGTGGGAAAGGGTGGTGTCGAGGCTGAAGGCAGCAGGAAAGCCCGCAGCCCCCAGGTCTGTGGGGCTACGCAAGCGGTTCCCAAAGAGCTTTAGAACAAGGCATAGTTTTCCCTGCTGGCTCTTTGGGTGGGGGACCCATCTCCAGACGTATGGCTATTTTTGTGCCTGGCGCGGTGCGTAGTGGCATAGGGTGGTTTTGAGGCTGAAGGCAGCAGGAAAGCCCGCAGCCCCCACGTCTGTGGGGCCAAGCAAGCGGTTCCCAAAGAGCTTTAGAACAAGGCATAGTTTTCCCTGCTGGCTCTTTGGGCGGGGGACCCATCTCCAGCCATATGGCCATTTTTGAGCCTGGCGCAGCGCCAAGTGGGAAAGGGTGGTGTCGAGCCTGAAGGCAGCAGGAAAGCCCGCAGCCCCCAGGTCTGTGGGGCTACGCAAGCGGTTCCCAAAGAGCTTTAGAACAAGGCATAGTTTTCCCTGCTGGCTCTTTTGGCAGGGGACCCATCTCCAGCCGTATGGCCATTTTTGTGCCTGGCGCGGTGCGTAGTGGGAAAGGGTGGTGTTGAGGCTGAAGGCAGCAGCAAAGACTGCAGTCCCCAAGTTTGTGGGGCCAAGCAAGCGGTTCCCAAAGAGCTTTAGAACAAGGCATAGTTTTCCCTGCTGGCTCTTTGGGCGGGGGACCCATCTCCAGCCGTATGGCCATTTTTGTGCCTGGCCCGGCGCCAAGTGGGAAAGGGTGGCTTTGAGGCTGAAGGCAGCAGCAAAGCCCGCAGCCCCCAGGTCTGTGGGGCTACGCAAGCGGTTCCCAAAGAGCTTTAGAACAAGGCATAGTTTTCCCTGCTGGCTCTCTGGGCGGGGGACCCATCTGCAGCCGTATGGCCATTTTTGAGCCTGGAGCAGTGCCAAGTGGGAAAGGGTGGTTTTGAGGGTGAAGGCAGCAGGAAAGCCCGCAGCCCCCAGGTCTGTGGGGCTACGCAAGCGGTTCCCAAAGAGCTTTAGAACAAGGCATAGTTTTCCCTGCTGGCTCTTTGGGCGGGGGACCCATCTCCAGCCGTATGGCCATTTTTGTGCCTGGCGCGGCGCCAAGTGGGAAAGGGTGGTGTCGAGGCTGAAGGAAGCAGGAAAGCCCGCAGCCCCCACGTCTGTGGGGCCAAGCAAGCGGTTCCCAAAGAGCTTTAGAACAAGGCATAGTTTTCCCTGCTGGCTCTTTGGGCATGGGACCCATCTCCACCCATAGGCCATTTTTGTGCTTGATAGGGCGCCAAGTGGGAAAGGGTGGCTTTGAGGCTGAAGGCAGCAGGAAAGCCTGCAGCCCCCAGGTCTGTGGGGCTATGCAAGCAGCTCCCAAAGAGCTTTAGAACAAGGCATAGTTTTCCCTGCTGGCTCTTTGTTCGGGGGACCCATCTCCAGCCATAGGCCATTTTTGAGCCTGGCGCGGGGCCAAGTGGGAAAGGGTTGTGTCGAGGCTAAAGGCAGCAGGAAAGCCCGCAGCCCCCAGGTCTGTGGGGCTACGCAAGCGGTTCCCAAAGAGCTTTAGAACAAGGCATAATTTTCCCTGCTGGCTCTTTGGGCGGGGGACCCATCTCCAGCCGTATGGCCATTTTTGTGCCTGGCCCGGCGCCCAGTGGGAAAGGGTGGTTTTGAGGCTGAAGGCAGCAGCAAAGCCCGCAGCCCCCAGGTCTGTGGGGCTACGCAAGCGGTTCCCAAAGAGCTTTAGAACAAGGCATAGTTTTCCCTGCTGGCTCTTTGGGCGGGGGACCCATCTCCAGCCGTATGGCCATTTTTGTGCCTGGCCGGGGGCCAAGTGGGAAAGGGTGGTTTTGAGGCTGAAGGCAGCAGGAAAGCCCGCAGCCCCCAGGTGTGTGGGGCTACGCAAGCGGTTCCCAAAGAGCTTTAGAACAAGGCATAGTTTTCCCTGCTGGCTCTTTGGGCATGGGACCCATCTCCAGCCATAGGCCATTTTTGTGCTTGATAGGGCGCCAAGTGGGAAAGGGTTGCTTTGAGGCTGAAGACAGCAGGAAAGCCCGCAGCCCCCAGGTCTGTGGGGCTACGCAAGCGGTTCCCAAAGAGCTTTAGAACAAGGCATAGTTTTCCCTGCTGGCTCTTTGGGTGGGGGACCCATCTCCAGTCGTATGGCTATTTTTATGCCTGGCGT
This sequence comes from Rissa tridactyla, assembly GCF_028500815.1. Lineage (NCBI taxonomy): Eukaryota > Metazoa > Chordata > Aves > Charadriiformes > Laridae > Rissa > Rissa tridactyla. Next base: position 103,535 of record NW_026529464.1, on the reverse strand, counting down.
GTTGCGTAGTGGGAAAGGGTGGTTTTGAAGCTGAAGGCAGCAGGAAAGCCTGCAGCCCCCAGGTCTGTGGGGCTACGCAAGCGGTTCCCAAAGAGCTTTAGAACAAGGCATAGTTTTCCCTGCTGGCTCTTTGGGCGGGGGACCCATCTCCAGCCGTATGGCCATTTTTGTGCCTGATGCGGCGCAAAGTGGGAAAGGGTGGCTTTGAGGCTGAAGGCAGCAGGAAAGCCCGCAGCCCCCAGGTCTGTGCGGCTACGCAAGCGGTTCCCAAAGAGCTTTAGAACAAGGCATAGTTTTCCCTGCTGGCTCTTTGGGCGGGGGACCCATCTCCAGCCGTACGGCCATTTTTGTGCCTGGCGCGGAGCCAAGAGGGAAAGGGTGGTGTCGAGGCTAAAGGCAGCAGGAAAGCCCGCAGCCCCCAGGTCTGTGCGGCTACGCAAGCGGTTCCCAAAGAGCTTTAGAACAAGGCATAATTTTCCCTGCTGGCTCTTTGGGCGGGGGACCCATCTCCAGCCGTATGGCCATTTTTGTGCCTGGCCGGGGGCCAAGTGGGAAAGGGTGGTTTTGAGGCTGAAGGCAGCAGGAAAGCCCGCAGCCCCCACGTGTGTGGGGCTACGCAAGCGGTTCCCAAAGAGCTTTAGAACAAGGCATAGTTTTCCCTGCTGGCTCTTTGGGCATGGGACCCATCTCCAGCCATAGGCCATTTTTGTTCTTGATAGGGCGCCAAGTGGGAAAGGGTGGTGTCGAGGCTGAAGGCAGCAGGAAAGCCCGCAGCCCCGACGTCTGTGCGGCTACGCAAGCGGTTCCCAAAGAGCTTTAGAACAAGGCATAATTTTCCCTGCTGGCTCTTCGGACGGGGGACCCATCTCCAGCCGTACGGCCATTTTTGTGCCTGGCGCGGTGCCAAGTGGGAAAGGGTGGTGTCGAGGCTAAAGGCAGCAGGAAAGCCCGCAGCCCCCAGGTCTGTGGAGCTACGCAAGCAGTTCCCAAAGAGCTTTAGAACAAGGCATAGTTTTCCCTGCTGGCTCTTTGGGCGGGGGACCCATCTCCAGCCGTATGGCCATTTTTGTGCATGGCGCAGCGCCAAGTGGGAAAGGGTGGCTTTGAGGCTGAAGGCAGCAGGAAAGCCCGCAGCCCCCAGGTCTGTGGGGCTACGCAAGCGGTTCCCAAAGAGCTTTAGAACAAGGCATAGTTTTCCCTGCTGGCTCTTTGGGCATGGGACCCCTCTCCACCCATAGGCCATTTTTGTGCCTGATAGGGCGCCAAGTGAGAAAGGGTGGTTTGAGGCTAAAGACAGCAGGAAAGCCTGCAGCCTCCAGGTCTGTGGGGCTACGCAAGCGGTTCCCAAAGAGCTTTAGAACAAGGCATAGTTTTCCCTGCTGGCTCTTTGGGTGGGGGGACCCATCTCCAGCCGTATGGCTATTTTTGTGCCTGACGCGGTGCGTAGTGGCATAGGGTGGTTTTGAGGCTGAAGGCAGCAGGAAAGCCCGCAGCCCCCACGTCTGTGGGGCCAAGCAAGCGGTTCCCAAAGAGCTTTAGAACAAGGCATAGTTTTCCCTGCTGGCTCTTTGGGCGGGGGACCCATCTCCAGCCGTATGGCCATTTTTGTGCCTGGCGCGGTGCGTAGTGGGAAAGGGTGGTTTTGACGCTGAAGGCAGCAGGAAAGCCCGCAGCCCCCACGTCTGTGGGGCTACGCAAGCGGTTCACCAAAGAGCTTTAGAACAAGGCATAGTTTTCCCTGCTGGCTCTTTGGGCAGGGGACCCATCTCCAGCCGTATGGCCATTTTTGTCCCTGGCCCGGCGCCAAGTGGGAAAGGGTGGTGTTGAGGCTGAAGGCAGCAGCAAAGACTGCAGCCCCCAGGTCTGTGGGGCCAAGCAAGCGGTTCCCAAAGAGCTTTAGAACAAGGCATAGTTTTCCCTGCTGGCTCTTTGGGCGGGGGACCCATCTCCAGCCGTATGGCCATTTTTGTGCCTGGCGCGGCGCCAAGTGGGAAAGGGTGGCTTTGAGGCTGAAGGCAGCAGCAAAGCCCGCAGCCCCCAGGTCTGTGGGGCTACGCAAGCGGTTCCCAAAGACCTTTAGAACAAGGCATAGTTTTCCCTGCTGGCTCTTTGGGCATGGGACCCATCTCCAGCCATATGGCCATTTTTGTGCCTGGCCCGGCGCCAAGAGGGAAAGGGTGGTGTCGAGGCTAAAGGCAGCAGGAAAGCCCGCAGCCCCCAGGTCTGTGGGGCTACGCAAGCGGTTCCCAAAGAGCTTTAGAACAAGGCATAGTTTTCCCTGCTGGCTCTTTGGGCGGGGGACCCATCTCCAGCCTTATGGCCATTTTTGTGCATGGCGCAGCGCCAAGTGGGAAATGGTGGTATTGAGGCTGAAGGCAGCAGGAAAGCCCGCAGCCCCCACGTCTGTGGGGCTACGCAAGCGGTTCCCAAAGAGCTTTAGAACAAGGCATAGTTTTCCCTGCTGGCTCTTTGGGCATGGGACCCATCTCCACCCATAGGCCATTTTTGTGCCTGATAGGGCGCCAAGTGGGAAAGGGTGGCTTTGAGGCTGAAGACAGCAGGAAAGCCTGCAGCCCCCAGGTCTGTGGGGCTACGCAAGCGGTTCCCAAAGACCTTTAGAACAAGGCATAGTTTTCCCTGCTGGCTCTTTGGGTGGGGGACCCATCTCCAGCCGTATGGCTATTTTTGTGCCTGACGCGGTGCGTAGTGGCATAGGGTGGTTTTGAGGCTGAAGGCAGCAGGAAAGCCCGCAGCCCCCACGTCTGTGGGGCCAAGCAAGCGGTTCCCAAAGAGCTTTAGAACAAGGCATAGTTTTCCCTACTGGCTCTTTGGGCGGGGGACCCATCTCCAGCCGTATGGCCATTTTTGTGCCTGGCGCGGTGCGTAGTGGGAAAGGGTGGTTTTGACGCTGAAGGCAGCAGGAAAGCCCGCAGCCCCCAGGTCTGTGGGGCTACGCAAGCGGTTCCCAAAGAGCTTTAGAACAAGGCATAGTTTTCCCTGCTGGCTCTTTGGGCGGGGGACCCATCTCCAGCCTTATGGCCATTTTTGTGCATGGCGCAGCGCCAAGTGGGAAATGGTGGTATCGAGGCTGAAGGCAGCAGGAAAGCCCGCAGCCCCCACGTCTGTGGGGCTACGCAAGCGGTTCCCAAAGAGCTTTAGAACAAGGCATAGTTTTCCCTGCTGGCTCTTTGGGCATGGGACCCATCTCCACCCATAGGCCATTTTTGTGCCTGATAGGGCGCCAAGTGGGAAAGGGTGGCTTTGAGGCTGAAGACAGCAGGAAAGCCTGCAGCCCCCAGGTCTGTGGGGCTACGCAAGCGGTTCCCAAAGAGCTTTAGAACAAGGCATAGTTTTCCCTGCTGGCTCTTTGGGTGGGGGACCCATCTCCAGCCGTATGGCTATTTTTGTGCCTGACGCGGTGCGTAGAGGCATAGGGTGGTTTTGAGGCTGAAGGCAGCAGGAAAGCCCGCAGCCCCCACGTCTGTGGGGCCAAGCAAGCGGTTCCCAAAGAGCTTTAGAACAAGGCATAGTTTTCCCTGCTGGCTCTTTGGGCGGGGGACCCATCTCCAGCCGTATGGCCATTTTTGTGCCTGGCGCGGTGCGTAGTGGGAAAGGGTGGTTTTGACGCTGAAGGCAGCAGGAAAGCCCGCAGCCCCCAGGTCTGTGGGGCTACGCAAGCGGTTCCCAAAGAGCTTTAGAACAAGGCATAGTTTTCCCTGCTGGCTCTTTGGGCATGGGACCCATCTCCAGCCGTATGGCCATTTTTGTGCCTGGCGCGGCGCCAAGTGGAAAGGGTGGCTTTGAGGCTGAAGGCAGCAGGAAAGCCCGCAGCCCCCAGGTCTGTGGGGCTACGCAAGCGGTTCCCAAAGAGCTTTAGAACAAGGCATAGTTTTCCCTGCTCGCTCTTTGGGCGGGGGACCCATCTCCAGCCATATGGCCATTTTTGTGCCTGGCGAAGCCCCAAGTGCGAAAGGGTGGCTTTGAGGCTGAAGGCAGCAGGAAAGCCCGCAGCCCCCAGGTCTGTGGGGCTACGCAAGCGGTTCCCAAAGAGCTTTAGAACAAGGCATAGTTTTCCCTGCTGGCTCTTTTGGCAGGGGACCCATCTCCAGCCGTATGGCCATTTTTGTGCCTGGCCCGGCGCCAAGTGGGAAAGGGTGGCTTTGAGACTGAAGGCAGCAGGAAAGCCCGCAGCCCCCAGGTCTGTGGGGCTACGCAAGCGGTTCCCAAAGAGCTTTAGAACAAGGCATAGTTTTCCCTGCTGGCTCTCTGGGCGGGGGACCCATCTCCAGCCGTATGGCCATTTTTGAGCCTGGAGCAGTGCCAAGTGGGAAAGGGTGGTGTCGAGGCTGAAGGCAGCAGGAAAGCCCGCAGCCCCCACGTCTGTGGGGCTACGCAAGCAGTTCCCAAAGAGCTTTAGAACAAGGCATAGTTTTCCCTGCTGGCTCTTTGGGCGGGGGACCCATCTCCAGCCATAGGCCATTTTTGTGCCTGGCCCGGCGCCCAGTGGGAAAGGGTGGCTTTGAGGCTTGAAGGCAGCAGGAAAGCCCGCAGCCCCCAGGTCTGTGGGGCTACGCAAGCGGTTCCCAAAGAGCTTTAGAACAAGGCATAATTTTCCCTGCTGGCTCTTTGGGCGGGGGACCCATCTCCAGCCATATGGCCATTTTTGTGCCTGGCGCAGCGCCAAGTGGGAAAGGGTGGTTTTGAGGCTGAAGGCAGCAGGAAAGCCTGCAGCCCCCAGGTCTGTGGGGCTACGCAAGCGGTTCCCAAAGAGCTTTAGAACAAGGCATAATTTTCCCTGCTGGCTCTTTGGGCGGGGGACCCATCTCCAGCCGTATGGCCATTTTTGTGCCTGGCCGGGGGCCAAGTGGGAAAGGGTGGTTTTGAGGCTGAAGGCAGCAGGAAAGCCCGCAGCCCCCAGGTCTGTGGGGCTACGCAAGCGGTTCCCAAAGAGCTTTAGAACAAGGCATAGTTTTCCCTGCTGGCTCTTTGGGCATGGGACCATCTCCAGCCATAGGCCATTTTTGTGCTTGATAGGGCGCCAAGTGGGAAAGGGTGGTGTCGAGGCTGAAGGCAGCAGGAAAGCCCGCAGCCCCCAGGTCTGTGCGGCTACGCAAGCGGTTCCCAAAGAGCTTTAGAACAAGGCATAATTTTCCCTGCTGGCTTTTTGGGCGGGGGACCCATCTCCAGCCGTACGGCCATTTTTGTGCCTGGCGCGGCGCCAAGAGGGAAAGGGTGGTGTCGAGGCTAAAGGCAGCAGGAAAGCCCGCAGCCCCCAGGTCTGTGGGGCTACGCAAGCGGTTCCCAAAGAGCTTTAGAACAAGGCATAGTTTTCCCTGCTGGCTCTTTGGGTGGGGGACCCATCTCCAGCCGTATGGCTATTTTTGTGCCTGACGCGGTGCGTAGTGGCATAGGGTGGTTTTGAGGCTGAAGGCAGCAGGAAAGCCCGCAGCCCCCACGTCTGTGGGGCCAAGCAAGCGGTTCCCAAAGAGCTTTAGAACAAGGCATAGTTTTCCCTGCTGGCTCTTTGGGCGGGGGACCCATCTCCAGCCGTATGGCCATTTTTGTGCCTGGCGCGGTGCGTAGTGGGAAAGGGTGGTTTTGACGCTGAAGGCAGCAGGAAAGCCCGCAGCCCCCACGTCTGTGGGGCTACGCAAGCGGTTCACCAAAGAGCTTTAGAACAAGGCATAGTTTTCCCTGCTGGCTCTTTGGGCAGGGGACACATCTCCAGCCGTATGGCCATTTTTGTCCCTGGCCCGGCGCCAAGTGGGAAAGGGTGGTGTTGAGGCTGAAGGCAGCAGCAAAGACTGCAGCCCCCAGGTCTGTGGGGCTACGCAAGTGGTTCCCAAAGAGCTTTAGAACAAGGCATAGTTTTCCCTGCTGGCTCTTTGGGCGGGGGACCCATCTCCAGCCGTATGGCCATTTTTGTGCCTGGCCCGGCGCCAAGTGGGAAAGGGTGGCTTTGAGGCTGAAGGCAGCAGGAAAGCCCGCAGCCCCCAGGTCTGTGGGGCTACGCAAGCGGTTCCCAAAGAGCTTTAGAACAAGGCATAGTTTTCCCTGCTGGCTCTTTGGGCGGGGGACACATCTCCAGCCGTATGGCCATTTTTGAGCCTGGAGCAGTGCCAAGTGGGAAAGGGTGGTTTTGAGGGTGAAGGCAGCAGGAAAGCCCACAGCCCCCAGGTCTGTGGGGCTACGCAAGCGGTTCCCAAAGAGCTTTAGAACAAGGCATAGTTTTCCCTGCTGGCTCTTTGGGCGGGGGACCCATCTCCAGCCGTATGGCCATTTTTGTGCCTAGCGCGGCGCCAAGTTTGAAAGGGTGGTGTCGAGGCTGAAGGCAGCAGGAAAGCCCGCAGCCCCCAGGTCTGTGGGGCCAAGCAAGCGGTTCCCAAAGAGCTTTAGAACAAGGCATAGTTTTCCCTGCTGGCTCTTTGGGCATGGGACCCATCTCCAGCCATAGGCCATTTTTGTGCTTGATAGGGCGCCAAGTGGGAAAGGGTGGTGTCAAGGCTGAAGGCAGCAGGAAAGCCCGCAGCCCCCAGGTGTGTGGGGCTACGCAAGCGGTTCCCAAAGAGCTTTAGAACAAGGCATAGTTTTCCCTGCTGGCTCTTTGGGCATGGGACCCATCTCCAGCCATAGGCCATTTTTGTGCTTGATAGGGCGCCAAGTGGGAAAGGGTTGCTTTGAGGCTGAAGACAGCAGGAAAGCCCGCAGCCCCCAGGTCTGTGGGGCTACGCAAGCGGTTCCCAAAGAGCTTTAGAACAAGGCATAGTTTTCCCTGCTGGCTCTTAGGGCATGGGACCCATCTCCAGCCATAGGCCATTTTTGTGCCTGGCGCGAAGCCAAGTGGGAAAGGGTGCTGTCGAGGCTGAAGGCAGCAGGAAAGCCCGGAGCCCCAAGGTCTGTGGGGCTACGCAAGCGGTTCCCAAAGAGCTTTAGAACAAGGCATAGTTTTCCCTGCTGGCTCTTTGGGCGGGGGACCCATCTCCAGCCGTACGGCCATTTTTGTGCCTGGCGCGGTGCCAAGAGGGAAAGGGTGGTGTCGAGGCTAAAGGCAGCAGGAAAGCCCGCAGCCCCCAGGTCTGTGGGGCTATGCAAGCGGTTCCCAAAGAGCTTTAGAACAAGGCATAGTTTTCCGTGCTGGCTCTTTGGGCGGGGGACCCATCTCCAGCCGTATGGCCATTTTTGTGCATGGCGCAGCGCCAAGTGGGAAATGGTGGTATCGAGGCTGAAGGCAGCAGGAAAGCCCGCAGCCCCCAGGTCTGTGGGGCTACGCAAGCGGTTCCCAAAGAGCTTTAGAACAAGGCATAGTTTTCCCTGCTGGCTCTTTGGGCATGGGACCCATCTCCACCCATAGGCCATTTTTGTGCCTGATAGGGCGCCAAGTGGGAAAGGGTGGCTTTGAGGCTGAAGACAGCAGGAAAGCCTGCAGCCCCCAGGTCTGTGGGGCTACGCAAGCGGTTCCCAAAGAGCTTTAGAACAAGGCATAGTTTTCCCTGCTGGCTCTTTGGGTGGGGGACCCATCTCCAGCCGTATGGCTATTTTTGTGCCTGACGCGGTGCGTAGTGGCATAGGGTGGTTTTGAGGCTGAAGGCAGCAGGAAAGCCCGCAGCCCCCACGTCTGTGGGGCCAAGTAAGCGGTTCCCAAAGAGCTTTAGAACAAGGCATAGTTTTCCCTGCTGGCTCTTTGGGCGGGGGACCCATCTCCAGCCGTATGGCCATTTTTGTGCCTGGCGCAGCGCCAAGTGGGTAAGGGTGGTGTCGAGGCTGAAGGCAGCAGCAAAGCCTGCAGCCCCCAGGTCTGTGGGGCCAAGCAAGCGGTTCCCAAAGAGCTTTAGAACAAGGCATAGTTTTCCCTGCTGGCTCTTTGGGCATGGGACCCATCTCCAGCCGTATGGCCATTTTTGTCCCTGACCCGGCGCCAAGTGGGAAAGGGTGGCTTTGAGGCTGAAGGCAGCAGGAAAGCCCGCAGCCCCCAGGTCTGTGGGGCTACGCAAGCGGTTCCCAAAGAGCTTTAGAACAAGGCATAGTTTTCCCTGCTCGCTCTTTGGGCGGGGGACCCATCTCCAGCCATATGGCCATTTTTGTGCCTGGCGAAGCCCCAAGTGCGAAAGGGTGGCTTTGAGGCTGAAGGCAGCAGGAAAGCCCGCAGCCCCCAGGTCTGTGGGGCTACGCAAGCGGTTCCCAAAGAGCTTTAGAACAAGGCATAGTTTTCCCTGCTGGCTCTCTGGGCGGGGGACCCATCTCCAGCCGTATGGCCATTTTTGAGCCTGGAGCAGTGCCAAGTGGGAAAGGGTGGTTTTGAGGCTGAAGGCAGCAGGAAAGCCCGCAGCCCCCACGTGTGTGGGGCTACGCAAGCGGTTCCCAAAGAGCTTTAGAACAAGGCATAGTTTTCCCTGCTGGCTCTTTGGGCATGGGACCCATCTCCAGCCATAGGCCATTTTTGTGCTTGATAGGGCGCCAAGTGGGAAAGGGTGGTGTCGAGGCTGAAGGCAGCAGGAAAGCCCGCAGCCCCCAGGTCTGTGCGGCTACGCAAGCGGTTCCCAAAGAGCTTTAGAACAAGGCATAGTTTTCCCTGCTGGCTCTTTGGGTGGGGGACCCATCTCCAGCCGTATGGCTATTTTTGTGCCTGACGCGGTGCGTAGTGGCATAGGGTGGTTTTGAGGCTGAAGGCAGCAGGAAAGCCCGCAGCCCCCACGTCTGTGGGGCCAAGCAAGCGGTTCCCAAAGAGCTTTAGAACAAGGCATAGTTTTCCCTGCTGGCTCTTTGGGCGGGGGACCCATCTCCAGCCGTATGGCCATTTTTGTGCCTGGCGCGGTGCGTAGTGGGAAAGGGTGGTTTTGACGCTGAAGGCAGCAGCAAAGACTGCAGCCCCCAGGTCTGTGGGGCTACGCAAGCGGTTCCCAAAGAGCTTTAGAACAAGGCATAGTTTTCCCTGCTGGCTCTTTGGGCGGGGGACCCATCTCCAGCCGTATGGCCATTTTTGTGCCTGGCGCGGCGCCAAGTGGGAAAGGGTGGCTTTGAGGGTGAAGGCAGCAGCAAAGCCCGCAGCCCCCAGGTCTGTGGGGCTACGCAAGCGGTTCCCAAAGAGCTTTAGAACAAGGCATAGTTTTCCCTGCTGGCTCTTTGGGCATGGGACCCATCTCCAGCCATATGGCCATTTTTGTGCCTGGCGAAGCCCCAAGTGCGAAAGGGTGGCTTTGAGGCTGAAGGCAGCAGGAAAGCCCGCAGCCCCCAGGTGTGTGGGGCTACGCAAGCGGTTCCCAAAGAGCTTTAGAACAAGGCATAGTTTTCCCTGCTGGCTCTCTGGGCGGGGGACCCATCTCCAGCCGTATGGCCATTTTTGAGCCTGGAGCAGTGCCAAGTGGGAAAGGGTGGTTTTGAGGCTGAAGGCAGCAGGAAAGCCCGCAGCCCCCAGGTGTGTGGGGCTACGCAAGCGGTTCCCAAAGAGCTTTAGAACAAGGCATAGTTTTCCCTGCTGGCTCTTTGGGCATGGGACCCATCTCCAGCCATAGGCCATTTTTGTGCTTGATAGGGCGCCAAGTGGGAAAGGGTGGTGTCGAGGCTGAAGGCAGCAGGAAAGCCCGCAGCCCCCACGTCTGTGCGGCTACGCAAGCGGTTCCCAAAGAGCTTTAGAACAAGGCATAATTTTCCCTGCTGGCTCTTTGGGTGGGGGACCCATCTCCAGCCGTATGGCTATTTTTGTGCCTGACGCGGTACGTAGTGGCATAGGGTGGTTTTGAGGCTGAAGGCAGCAGGAAAGCCCGCAGCCCCCACGTCTGTGGGGCCAAGCAAGCGGTTCCCAAAGAGCTTTAGAACAAGGCATAGTTTTCCCTGCTGGCTCTTTGGGCGGGGGACCCATCTCCAGCCGTATGGCCATTTTTGTGCCTGGCGCGGTGCGTAGTGGGAAAGGGTGGTTTTGACGCTGAAGGCAGCAGCAAAGCCTGGAGCCCCCAGGTCTGTTGGGCCAAGCAAGCGGTTCCCAAAGAGCTTTAGAACAAGGCATAGTTTTCCCTGCTGGCTCTTTGGGCGGGGGACCCATCTCCAGCCACAGGCCATTTTTGTGCCTGGCCCGGCGCCCAGTGGGAAAGGGTGGCTTTGAGGCTTGAATGCAGCAGGAAAGCCCGCAGCCCCCAGGTCTGTAGGGCTACGCAAGCGGTTCCCAAAGACCTTTAAAACAAGGCATAATTTTCCCTGCTGGCTCTTTGGGCGGGGGACCCATCTCCAGCCGTATGGCCATTTTTGTGCCTGGCCGGGGGGCCAAGTGGGAAAGGGTGGTTTTGAGGCTGAAGGCAGCAGGAAAGCCCGCAGCCCCCAGGTGTGTGGGGCTACGCAAGCGGTTCCCAAAGAGCTTTAGAACAAGGCATAGTTTTCCCTGCTGGCTCTTTGGGCGGGGGACCCATCTCCAGCCGTACGGCCATTTTTGTGCATGGCGCAGCGCCAAGTGGGAAAGGGTGGCTTTGACGCTGAAGGCAGCACAAACCCTGCAGCCCCAGGTCTGTGGGGCTACGCAAGCGGTTCCCAAAGAGCTTTAGAACAAGGCATAGTTTTCCCTGCTGGCTCTTTGGGCGGGGGACCCATCTCCAGCCGTATGGCCATTTTTGTGCCTGGCCCGGCGCCAAGAGGGAAAGGGTGGCTTTGAGGCTGAAGGCAGCAGGAAAGCCCGCAGCCCCCAGGTCTGTGGGGCTACGCAAGCGGTTCCCAAAGAGCTTTAGAACAAGGCATAGTTTTCCCTGCTGGCTCTCTGGGCGGGGGACCCATCTCCAGCCGTATGGCCATTTTTGAGCCTGGAGCAGTGCCAAGTGGGAAAGGGTGGTTTTGAGGGTGAAGGCAGCAGGAAAGCCCGCAGCCCCCAGGTCTGTGGGGCTACGCAAGCGGTTCCCAAAGAGCTTTAGAACAAGGCATAGTTTTCCCTGCTGGCTCTTTGGGCGGGGGACCCATCTCCAGCCGTATGGCCATTTTTGTGCCTGGCGCGGCGCCAAGTGGGAAACGGTGGTGTCGAGGCTGAAGGCAGCAGGAAAGCCCGCAGCCCCCACGTCTGTGGGGCCAAGCAAGCGGTTCCCAAAGAGCTTTAGAACAAGGCATAGTTTTCCCTGCTGGCTCTTTGGGCATGGGACCCATCTCCAGCCATAGGCCATTTTTGTGCTTGATAGGGCGCCAAGTGGGAAAGGGTGGCTTTGAGGCTGAAGGCAGCAGCAAAGCCTGCAGCCCCCAGGTCTGTGGGGCCAAGCAAGCGGTTCCCAAAGAGCTTTAGAACAAGGCATAGTTTTCCCTGCTGGCTCTTTGGGCGGGGGACCCATCTCCAGCCACAGGCCATTTTTGTGCCTGGCCCGGCGCCCAGTGGGAAAGGGTGGCTTTGAGGCTTGAATGCAGCAGGAAAGCCCGCAGCCCCCAGGTCTGTAGGGCTACGCAAGCGGTTCCCAAAGAGCTTTAAAACAAGGCATAATTTTCCCTGCTGGCTCTTTGGGCGGGGGACCCATCTCCAGCCGTATGGCCATTTTTGTGCCTGGCCGGGGGTCAAGTGGGAAAGGGTGGTTTTGAGGCTGAAGGCAGCAGGAAAGCCCGCAGCCCCCAGGTGTGTGGGGCTACGCAAGCGGTTCCCAAAGAGCTTTAGAATAAGGCATAGTTTTCCCTGCTGGCTCTTTGGGCGGGGGACCCATCTCCAGCCGTACGGCCATTTTTGTGCCTGGCGCGGCGCCAAGAGGGAAAGGGTGGTGTCGAGGCTAAAGGCAGCAGGAAAGCCCGCAGCCCCCAGGTCTGTGGGGCTACGCAAGCGGTTCCCAAAGAGCTTTAGAACAAGGCATAGTTTTCCCTGCTGGCTCTTTGGGCGGGGGACCCATCTCCAGCCGTATGGCCATTTTTGTGCATGGCGCAGCGCCAAGTGGGAAATGGTGGTATCGAGGCTGAAGGCAGCAGGAAAGCCCGCAGCCCCCCACGTCTGTGGGGCTACGCAAGCGGTTCCCAAAGAGCTTTAGAACAAGGCATAGTTTTCCCTGCTGGCTCTTTGGGCATGGGACCCATCTCCACCCATAGGCCATTTTTGTGCCTGATAGGGCGCCAAGTGGGAAAGGGTGGCTTTGAGGCTGAAGACAGCAGGAAAGCCCGCAGCCCCCAGGTCTGTGGGGCTACGCAAGCGGTTCCCAAAGACCTTTAGAACAAGGCATAGTTTTCCCTGCTGGCTCTTTGGGTGGGGGACCCATCTCCAGCCGTATGGCTATTTTTGTGCCTGACGCGGTGCGTAGTGGCATAGGGTGGTTTTGAGGCTGAAGGCAGCAGGAAAGCCCGCAGCCCCCACGTCTGTGGGGCCAAGCAAGCGGTTCCCAAAGAGCTTTAGAACAAGGCATAGTTTTCCCTACTGGCTCTTTGGGCGGGGGACCCATCTCCAGCCGTATGGCCATTTTTGTGCCTGGCGCGGTGCGTAGTGGGAAAGGGTGGTTTTGACGCTGAAGGCAGCAGGAAAGCCCGCAGCCCCCAGGTCTGTGGGGCTACGCAAGCGGTTCCCAAAGAGCTTTAGAACAAGGCATAGTTTTCCCTGCTGGCTCTTTGGGCGGGGGACCCATCTCCAGCCTTATGGCCATTTTTGTGCATGGCGCAGCGCCAAGTGGGAAATGGTGGTATCGAGGCTGAAGGCAGCAGGAAAGCCCGCAGCCCCCACGTCTGTGGGGCTACGCAAGCGGTTCCCAAAGAGCTTTAGAACAAGGCATAGTTTTCCCTGCTGGCTCTTTGGGCATGGGACCCATCTCCACCCATAGGCCATTTTTGTGCCTGATAGGGCGCCAAGTGGGAAAGGGTGGCTTTGAGGCTGAAGACAGCAGGAAAGCCTGCAGCCCCCAGGTCTGTGGGGCTACGCAAGCGGTTCCCAAAGAGCTTTAGAACAAGGCATAGTTTTCCCTGCTGGCTCTTTGGGTGGGGGACCCATCTCCAGCCGTATGGCTATTTTTGTGCCTGACGCGGTGCGTAGAGGCATAGGGTGGTTTTGAGGCTGAAGGCAGCAGGAAAGCCCGCAGCCCCCACGTCTGTGGGGCCAAGCAAGCGGTTCCCAAAGAGCTTTAGAACAAGGCATAGTTTTCCCTGCTGGCTCTTTGGGCGGGGGACCCATCTCCAGCCGTATGGCCATTTTTGTGCCTGGCGCGGTGCGTAGTGGGAAAGGGTGGTTTTGACGCTGAAGGCAGCAGGAAAGCCCGCAGCCCCCAGGTCTGTGGGGCTACGCAAGCGGTTCCCAAAGAGCTTTAGAACAAGGCATAGTTTTCCCTGCTGTCTCTTTGGGCGGGGGACCCATCTCCAGCCGTATGGCCATTTTTGTGCCTGGCGCGGCGCCAAGTGGGTAAGGGTGGTGTCGAGGCTGAAGGCAGCAGCAAAGCCTGCAGCCCCCAGGTCTGTGGGGCCAAGCAAGCGGTTCCCAAAGAGCTTTAGAACAAGGCATAGTTTTCCCTGCTGGCTCTTTGGGCATGGGACCCATCTCCAGCCGTATGGCCATTTTTGTGCCTGGCGCGGCGCCAAGTGGAAAGGGTGGCTTTGAGGCTGAAGGCAGCAGGAAAGCCCGCAGCCCCCAGGTCTGTGGGGCTACGCAAGCGGTTCCCAAAGAGCTTTAGAACAAGGCATAGTTTTCCCTGCTCGCTCTTTGGGCGGGGGACCCATCTCCAGCCATATGGCCATTTTTGTGCCTGGCGAAGCCCCAAGTGCGAAAGGGTGGCTTTGAGGCTGAAGGCAGCAGGAAAGCCCGCAGCCCCCAGGTCTGTGGGGCTACGCAAGCGGTTCCCAAAGAGCTTTAGAACAAGGCATAGTTTTCCCTGCTGGCTCTTTTGGCAGGGGACCCATCTCCAGCCGTATGGCCATTTTTGTGCCTGGCCCGGCGCCAAGTGGGAAAGGGTGGCTTTGAGACTGAAGGCAGCAGGAAAGCCCGCAGCCCCCAGGTCTGTGGGGCTACGCAAGCGGTTCCCAAAGAGCTTTAGAACAAGGCATAGTTTTCCCTGCTGGCTCTCTGGGCGGGGGACCCATCTCCAGCCGTATGGCCATTTTTGAGCCTGGAGCAGTGCCAAGTGGGAAAGGGTGGTGTCGAGGCTGAAGGCAGCAGGAAAGCCCGCAGCCCCCACGTCTGTGGGGCTACGCAAGCAGTTCCCAAAGAGCTTTAGAACAAGGCATAGTTTTCCCTGCTGGCTCTTTGGGCGGGGGACCCATCTCCAGCCATAGGCCATTTTTGTGCCTGGCCCGGCGCCCAGTGGGAAAGGGTGGCTTTGAGGCTTGAAGGCAGCAGGAAAGCCCGCAGCCCCCAGGTCTGTGGGGCTACGCAAGCGGTTCCCAAAGAGCTTTAGAACAAGGCATAATTTTCCCTGCTGGCTCTTTGGGCGGGGGACCCATCTCCAGCCATATGGCCATTTTTGTGCCTGGCGCAGCGCCAAGTGGGAAAGGGTGGTTTTGAGGCTGAAGGCAGCAGGAAAGCCTGCAGCCCCCAGGTCTGTGGGGCTACGCAAGCGGTTCCCAAAGAGCTTTAGAACAAGGCATAATTTTCCCTGCTGGCTCTTTGGGCGGGGGACCCATCTCCAGCCGTATGGCCATTTTTGTGCCTGGCCGGGGGCCAAGTGGGAAAGGGTGGTTTTGAGGCTGAAGGCAGCAGGAAAGCCCGCAGCCCCCACGTGTGTGGGGCTACGCAAGCGGTTCCCAAAGAGCTTTAGAACAAGGCATAGTTTTCCCTGCTGGCTCTTTGGGCATGGGACCATCTCCAGCCATAGGCCATTTTTGTGCTTGATAGGGCGCCAAGTGGGAAAGGGTGGTGTCGAGGCTGAAGGCAGCAGGAAAGCCCGCAGCCCCCAGGTCTGTGCGGCTACGCAAGCGGTTCCCAAAGAGCTTTAGAACAAGGCATAATTTTCCCTGCTGGCTTTTTGGGCGGGGGACCCATCTCCAGCCGTACGGCCATTTTTGTGCCTGGCGCGGCGCCAAGAGGGAAAGGGTGGTGTCGAGGCTAAAGGCAGCAGGAAAGCCCGCAGCCCCCAGGTCTGTGGGGCTACGCAAGCGGTTCCCAAAGAGCTTTAGAACAAGGCATAGTTTTCCCTGCTGGCTCTTTGGGTGGGGGACCCATCTCCAGCCGTATGGCTATTTTTGTGCCTGACGCGGTGCGTAGTGGCATAGGGTGGTTTTGAGGCTGAAGGCAGCAGGAAAGCCCGCAGCCCCCACGTCTGTGGGGCCAAGCAAGCGGTTCCCAAAGAGCTTTAGAACAAGGCATAGTTTTCCCTGCTGGCTCTTTGGGCGGGGGACCCATCTCCAGCCGTATGGCCATTTTTGTGCCTGGCGCGGTGCGTAGTGGGAAAGGGTGGTTTTGACGCTGAAGGCAGCAGGAAAGCCCGCAGCCCCCACGTCTGTGGGGCTACGCAAGCGGTTCACCAAAGAGCTTTAGAACAAGGCATAGTTTTCCCTGCTGGCTCTTTGGGCAGGGGACACATCTCCAGCCGAATGGCCATTTTTGTCCCTGGCCCGGCGCCAAGTGGGAAAGGGTGGTGTTGAGGCTGAAGGCAGCAGCAAAGACTGCAGCCCCCAGGTCTGTGGGGCTACGCAAGCGGTTCCCAAAGAGCTTTAGAACAAGGCATAGTTTTCCCTGCTGGCTCTTTGGGCGGGGGACCCATCTCCAGCCGTATGGCCATTTTTGTGCCTGGCCCGGCGCCAAGTGGGAAAGGGTGGCTTTGAGGCTGAAGGCAGCAGGAAAGCCCGCAGCCCCCAGGTCTGTGGGGCTACGCAAGCGGTTCCCAAAGAGCTTTAGAACAAGGCATAGTTTTCCCTGCTGGCTCTTTGGGCGGGGGACACATCTCCAGCCGTATGGCCATTTTTGAGCCTGGAGCAGTGCCAAGTGGGAAAGGGTGGTTTTGAGGGTGAAGGCAGCAGGAAAGCCCACAGCCCCCAGGTCTGTGGGGCTACGCAAGCGGTTCCCAAAGAGCTTTAGAACAAGGCATAGTTTTCCCTGCTGGCTCTTTGGGCGGGGGACCCATCTCCAGCTGTATGGCCATTTTTGTGCCTAGCGCGGCGCCAAGTTTGAAAGGGTGGTGTCGAGGCTGAAGGCAGCAGGAAAGCCCGCAGCCCCCAGGTCTGTGGGGCCAAGCAAGCGGTTCCCAAAGAGCTTTAGAACAAGGCATAGTTTTCCCTGCTGGCTCTTTGGGCATGGGACCCATCTCCAGCCATAGGCCATTTTTGTGCTTGATAGGGCGCCAAGTGGGAAAGGGTGGTGTCAAGGCTGAAGGCAGCAGGAAAGCCCGCAGCCCCCAGGTGTGTGGGGCTACGCAAGCGGTTCCCAAAGAGCTTTAGAACAAGGCATAGTTTTCCCTGCTGGCTCTTTGGGCATGGGACCCATCTCCAGCCATAGGCCATTTTTGTGCTTGATAGGGCGCCAAGTGGGAAAGGGTTGCTTTGAGGCTGAAGACAGCAGGAAAGCCCGCAGCCCCCAGGTCTGTGGGGCTACGCAAGCGGTTCCCAAAGAGCTTTAGAACAAGGCATAGTTTTCCCTGCTGGCTCTTAGGGCATGGGACCCATCTCCAGCCATAGGCCATTTTTGTGCCTGGCGCGAAGCCAAGTGGGAAAGGGTGCTGTCGAGGCTGAAGGCAGCAGGAAAGCCCGGAGCCCCAAGGTCTGTGGGGCTACGCAAGCGGTTCCCAAAGAGCTTTAGAACAAGGCATAGTTTTCCCTGCTGGCTCTTTGGGCGGGGGACCCATCTCCAGCCGTACGGCCATTTTTGTGCCTGGCGCGGTGCCAAGAGGGAAAGGGTGGTGTCGAGGCTAAAGGCAGCAGGAAAGCCCGCAGCCCCCAGGTCTGTGGGGCTATGCAAGCGGTTCCCAAAGAGCTTTAGAACAAGGCATAGTTTTCCCTGCTGGCTCTTTGGGCGGGGGACCCATCTCCAGCCGTATGGCCATTTTTGTGCATGGCGCAGCGCCAAGTGGGAAATGGTGGTATCGAGGCTGAAGGCAGCAGGAAAGCCCGCAGCCCCCAGGTCTGTGGGGCTACGCAAGCGGTTCCCAAAGAGCTTTAGAACAAGGCATAGTTTTCCCTGCTGGCTCTTTGGGCATGGGACCCATCTCCACCCATAGGCCATTTTTGTGCCTGATAGGGCGCCAAGTGGGAAAGGGTGGCTTTGAGGCTGAAGACAGCAGGAAAGCCTGCAGCCCCCAGGTCTGTGGGGCTACGCAAGCGGTTCCCAAAGAGCTTTAGAACAAGGCATAGTTTTCCCTGCTGGCTCTTTGGGTGGGGGACCCATCTCCAGCCGTATGGCTATTTTTGTGCCTGACGCGGTGCGTAGTGGCATAGGGTGGTTTTGAGGCTGAAGGCAGCAGGAAAGCCCGCAGCCCCCACGTCTGTGGGGCCAAGTAAGCGGTTCCCAAAGAGCTTTAGAACAAGGCATAGTTTTCCCTGCTGGCTCTTTGGGCGGGGGACCCATCTCCAGCCGTATGGCCATTTTTGTGCCTGGCGCAGCGCCAAGTGGGTAAGGGTGGTGTCGAGGCTGAAGGCAGCAGCAAAGCCTGCAGCCCCCAGGTCTGTGGGGCCAAGCAAGCGGTTCCCAAAGAGCTTTAGAACAAGGCATAGTTTTCCCTGCTGGCTCTTTGGGCATGGGACCCATCTCCAGCCGTATGGCCATTTTTGTCCCTGACCCGGCGCCAAGTGGGAAAGGGTGGCTTTGAGGCTGAAGGCAGCAGGAAAGCCCGCAGCCCCCAGGTCTGTGGGGCTACGCAAGCGGTTCCCAAAGAGCTTTAGAACAAGGCATAGTTTTCCCTGCTCGCTCTTTGGGCGGGGGACCCATCTCCAGCCATATGGCCATTTTTGTGCCTGGCGAAGCCCCAAGTGCGAAAGGGTGGCTTTGAGGCTGAAGGCAGCAGGAAAGCCCGCAGCCCCCAGGTCTGTGGGGCTACGCAAGCGGTTCCCAAAGAGCTTTAGAACAAGGCATAGTTTTCCCTGCTGGCTCTCTGGGCGGGGGACCCATCTCCAGCCGTATGGCCATTTTTGAGCCTGGAGCAGTGCCAAGTGGGAAAGGGTGGTTTTGAGGCTGAAGGCAGCAGGAAAGCCCGCAGCCCCCACGTGTGTGGGGCTACGCAAGCGGTTCCCAAAGAGCTTTAGAACAAGGCATAGTTTTCCCTGCTGGCTCTTTGGGCATGGGACCCATCTCCAGCCATAGGCCATTTTTGTGCTTGATAGGGCGCCAAGTGGGAAAGGGTGGTGTCGAGGCTGAAGGCAGCAGGAAAGCCCGCAGCCCCCACGTCTGTGCGGCTACGCAAGCGGTTCCCAAAGAGCTTTAGAACAAGGCATAGTTTTCCCTGCTGGCTCTTTGGGTGGGGGACCCATCTCCAGCCGTATGGCTATTTTTGTGCCTGACGCGGTGCGTAGTGGCATAGGGTGGTTTTGAGGCTGAAGGCAGCAGGAAAGCCCGCAGCCCCCACGTCTGTGGGGCCAAGCAAGCGGTTCCCAAAGAGCTTTAGAACAAGGCATAGTTTTCCCTGCTGGCTCTTTGGGCGGGGGACCCATCTCCAGCCGTATGGCCATTTTTGTGCCTGGCGCGGTGCGTAGTGGGAAAGGGTGGTTTTGACGCTGAAGGCAGCAGCAAAGACTGCAGCCCCCAGGTCTGTGGGGCTACGCAAGCGGTTCCCAAAGAGCTTTAGAACAAGGCATAGTTTTCCCTGCTGGCTCTTTGGGCGGGGGACCCATCTCCAGCCGTATGGCCATTTTTGTGCCTGGCGCGGCGCCAAGTGGGAAAGGGTGGCTTTGAGGGTGAAGGCAGCAGCAAAGCCCGCAGCCCCCAGGTCTGTGGGGCTACGCAAGCGGTTCCCAAAGAGCTTTAGAACAAGGCATAGTTTTCCCTGCTGGCTCTTTGGGCATGGGACCCATCTCCAGCCATATGGCCATTTTTGTGCCTGGCGAAGCCCCAAGTGCGAAAGGGTGGCTTTGAGGCTGAAGGCAGCAGGAAAGCCCGCAGCCCCCAGGTGTGTGGGGCTACGCAAGCGGTTCCCAAAGAGCTTTAGAACAAGGCATAGTTTTCCCTGCTGGCTCTCTGGGCGGGGGACCCATCTCCAGCCGTATGGCCATTTTTGAGCCTGGAGCAGTGCCAAGTGGGAAAGGGTGGTTTTGAGGCTGAAGGCAGCAGGAAAGCCCGCAGCCCCCAGGTGTGTGGGGCTACGCAAGCGGTTCCCAAAGAGCTTTAGAACAAGGCATAGTTTTCCCTGCTGGCTCTTTGGGCATGGGACCCATCTCCAGCCATAGGCCATTTTTGTGCTTGATAGGGCGCCAAGTGGGAAAGGGTGGTGTCGAGGCTGAAGGCAGCAGGAAAGCCCGCAGCCCCCACGTCTGTGCGGCTACGCAAGCGGTTCCCAAAGAGCTTTAGAACAAGGCATAATTTTCCCTGCTGGCTCTTTGGGTGGGGGACCCATCTCCAGCCGTATGGCTATTTTTGTGCCTGACGCGGTACGTAGTGGCATAGGGTGGTTTTGAGGCTGAAGGCAGCAGGAAAGCCCGCAGCCCCCACGTCTGTGGGGCCAAGCAAGCGGTTCCCAAAGAGCTTTAGAACAAGGCATAGTTTTCCCTGCTGGCTCTTTGGGCGGGGGACCCATCTCCAGCCGTATGGCCATTTTTGTGCCTGGCGCGGTGCGTAGTGGGAAAGGGTGGTTTTGACGCTGAAGGCAGCAGCAAAGCCTGGAGCCCCCAGGTCTGTTGGGCCAAGCAAGCGGTTCCCAAAGAGCTTTAGAACAAGGCATAGTTTTCCCTGCTGGCTCTTTGGGCGGGGGACCCATCTCCAGCCACAGGCCATTTTTGTGCCTGGCCCGGCGCCCAGTGGGAAAGGGTGGCTTTGAGGCTTGAATGCAGCAGGAAAGCCCGCAGCCCCCAGGTCTGTAGGGCTACGCAAGCGGTTCCCAAAGACCTTTAAAACAAGGCATAATTTTCCCTGCTGGCTCTTTGGGCGGGGGACCCATCTCCAGCCGTATGGCCATTTTTGTGCCTGGCCGGGGGGCCAAGTGGGAAAGGGTGGTTTTGAGGCTGAAGGCAGCAGGAAAGCCCGCAGCCCCCAGGTGTGTGGGGCTACGCAAGCGGTTCCCAAAGAGCTTTAGAACAAGGCATAGTTTTCCCTGCTGGCTCTTTGGGCGGGGGACCCATCTCCAGCCGTACGGCCATTTTTGTGCATGGCGCAGCGCCAAGTGGGAAAGGGTGGCTTTGACGCTGAAGGCAGCACAAACCCTGCAGCCCCAGGTCTGTGGGGCTACGCAAGCGGTTCCCAAAGAGCTTTAGAACAAGGCATAGTTTTCCCTGCTGGCTCTTTGGGCGGGGGACCCATCTCCAGCCGTATGGCCATTTTTGTGCCTGGCCCGGCGCCAAGAGGGAAAGGGTGGCTTTGAGGCTGAAGGCAGCAGGAAAGCCCGCAGCCCCCAGGTCTGTGGGGCTACGCAAGCGGTTCCCAAAGAGCTTTAGAACAAGGCATAGTTTTCCCTGCTGGCTCTCTGGGCGGGGGACCCATCTCCAGCCGTATGGCCATTTTTGAGCCTGGAGCAGTGCCAAGTGGGAAAGGGTGGTTTTGAGGGTGAAGGCAGCAGGAAAGCCCGCAGCCCCCAGGTCTGTGGGGCTACGCAAGCGGTTCCCAAAGAGCTTTAGAACAAGGCATAGTTTTCCCTGCTGGCTCTTTGGGCGGGGGACCCATCTCCAGCCGTACGGCCATTTTTGTGCCTGGCGCGGCGCCAAGAGGGAAAGGGTGGTGTCGAGGCTAAAGGCAGCAGGAAAGCCCGCAGCCCCCAGGTCTGTGGGGCTACGCAAGCGGTTCCCAAAGAGCTTTAGAACAAGGCATAGTTTTCCCTGCTGGCTCTTTGGGCGGGGGACCCATCTCCAGCCGTATGGCCATTTTTGTGCATGGCGCAGCGCCAAGTGGGAAATGGTGGTATCGAGGCTGAAGGCAGCAGGAAAGCCCGCAGCCCCCAGGTCTGTGGGGCTACGCAAGCGGTTCCCAAAGAGCTTTAGAACAAGGCATAGTTTTACCTGCTGGCTCTTTTGGCAGGGGACCCATCTCCAGTCGTATGGCCATTTTTGTGCCTGGCGCGGCGCCACGTGGGAAAGGGTGATTTTGAGGCTGAAGGCGTCACAAAAGCCTGCCGTCCGAGGGTTTCTTAATGACTTTTCTTAATGATGTCTCCACAGTGTGAAGTTTTGCAGGATTTGAAAAAGTAATAGACACAGTGAAATTGAGTCTATTGGAAACTTCCATACTTTTCCCTCCCTCTAAAATCTCTGGTGTCCTGTAGTATCCACTGCCTGCAACTGCTGTTGCAGGAGCAGACAGATTGGTATCAAATTTAGAAAAAAGGGACATCATTAAGAGGATTCACTCGCCTTATTTTTCACCGGAGTGGCCAGTAAAGAAACCAAAAAGGCAATGGCGTTTCACAGTAGATTACGGAAAATTAAACGCCAACACTGCACCTCTGACCGCTGCTGTTCCGAATATCGCGGAAATTGTGACAATGATAAAAGGAGCTGCCCATCCTTGCAGGGTTGCCTTAGATTTTAAAGACATATTTTTTTATGATTCTCCTCCTTGAGCAGGACAAAGCGCAGTTTGCATTCACATGGAAAGGAGTCCAATATACCTTTAACCGCTTTCCACAAGGATACAAACATTCCCCCACTATTGCCCATAATGCTTTGGCTAAAGTGCTATCAGAGATTCCTGTTTCACAGGGATGTACAGTATACCAATATATTATTGATGACATCTTAATAGGGGAGAGAACCAAGAAAGTGTACAAGACATGATGGAAAACATCCGAAAAACATTATCAGATTTCGGATTGGAAATTCCCGACTCAAAGTGTCAGGGACCC
This sequence comes from Rissa tridactyla, assembly GCF_028500815.1. NCBI lineage: Eukaryota > Metazoa > Chordata > Aves > Charadriiformes > Laridae > Rissa > Rissa tridactyla. Next base: position 81,717 of record NW_026529464.1, on the reverse strand, counting down.
GCACAGGAAGTTAAATTCCTGGGGGTCTGGTGGATTAAGGGAGCTGCTTCTGTCCCTCAGGATACCCTGAAAAAATAGAACATGGACAGAATCCTTCCAGCACGAAGGAGTTACAGCAAGTCCTGGGAACTTTAAGTTATTAGCGTAAACACATCCCTGGCTTTTCCATCATTGCTCGCCCCCTTTATTGTTTGCTCAAAAAAGGTAAATCCTGGGAGTCGACTGAACAACACACTAATGCACTAGAATTGCTAATAAAAGAGCTAAGGTTATTCCAACAACTTGGCCCCATACATCCAACTGACCCTGTCCATGTAGAATGGGGGCTCAGTGAACATGGTTCCCATTGTAATTTATGCCAGAAGGGACCAGCAGGACCGGAGAGACCATTAGAATTTAGCTCTCACGCCTTTAATGATACTGAGAGCAGCTATTCAGACCTGGAGAAGGGTTTACTGTCCCTGGTGCGAGCATTGCAACGAGCAGAGCAGATAAGGAGACAACAGAGCGTGATTGTTCGGGGCCCTTTTCGCCTCCCAGATGTGGTCCTTAAAGGGACACCACCACCAGCTGGCATTCCCCAGAAACCCACAGTTCGAAAGTGGTATGCTTATTTAGAAGGCATTAATGATATCATGCCAGTCTCTGAAGGTAGTATCAAAGTATCCATGCTCCAGAAGGATAGAGATGGTGCCCTATTGTTCCAATCCCCACCAAACAGACCATCTCCAATCCAAGAAGCACCTCCTCTGAAAGCAGGCAGTGATCTTACAGGAGTGTGGTTTACTGGTGTGTCATCTCACCGTGAGAACAGCAAGTGGAAATACAAGGCCGTAGCACTGGAAGTAGCAACGGGGGAAAGAGCAATTGAAACAGGAGAAGGTAGGGCACAAGTAGGGGAACTCAGAGCCGTCCTACTAGCTGCACAACATGGAGCTACTTACATTTACACTGACTCATATGCTGTTTTTAAAGGAGCCACTGAATGGCTAGGACACTGGGCAGCCAATGATTGGCAGGTGAATAGAGTCCCGATCTGGGAGACAGACAGTTGGAAGCAACTGTTGGAAATAGGAGGACAGAGACCATTGCACATTGCTTGGGTAAAAGGCCACGATCGTTCAAACTCGATCACTGCTCAGTTCAACCAACAGGTAGATAGCCTCACGCGGCTACAACAAATTGACACTGTAGATGATGGTCGGGAATGGTTACATATTAAGCCTGGCCATACAGGCCGTGCTGATCTGTATCAGGAAGGTCTAGCCCGGGGGTGGCCTGTGTCGGTTAAGCTGTGCGAACAAGTAGTAACTGCCTGGTCACAATGTCGCCTACGACTCAGCAAAGATCATCCGAGTAAGGCGCCTCCCTTACACATGCGGGACAAGAAAATGTTGTGGCATTCATGGCAGATTGATTATATTGGGCCCTTGAGATCATCAGGTGGGAAAAGATATGTCCTAGTCGGAGTGGAGATTATCTCCAGCCTCAGTATGGCCACTGGCTTCAAATCAGCTGCTGGGGACAACACAGTGAAAGGCCTAAAAGGGTGGTTCAGCACACTTCCCCTTCCCGAGGAAATCCAAAGTGATAACGGTTCACACTTTACCGCTACAGTGGTACAAGATTGGGCCAAAGAAGAAGGGATTCGATGGGTATTTCATACTCCCTATTATCCTCAGGCTAATGGCATTGTTGAATGCACCAACGGATTGGTTAAGCGTTTTGCAAAAACTCATAAATCATAAGGGAAGGTGAAGAAGGCACCTTGCCCACCGAAATTCGAAAAGTAATATGGGATAACGCAATTGAGTTTGAGAGAAAATTTCAATCCTGGTGGTATCTGGTTAATTTCACCTACGATCCCACTGAGAGCAAAGCCACAGCTTTTGTCTTAACGATACGCAATGCCTCAGTATCCACCATATACCCAATCATCGCACTGGGGTTGAATCATCAAGGAGCTCTACTCTATCCAACACAGCACAGAGGTTGGGCACGACAAAATGAGACTAAATGGCAAACTGCTGATGTTGACGCATGCGTTTCACGAGACCAACAAGGATTCATTTGTGAGAGTAATACTCTCAAAGCACAAGACCTTTGTCTTGACACCAACCAGAATGCTTGTCACTTTGAGACACATCCCGATGAAACCCCAGAGACTGTGCTTGACTATATTGGGAAAGGGTGCGTTAGCATGAGGTCTCCCTGTAGTCTTGTATTATAGACGAGAAAGGCTTGAGACCATGGCCACTCTGGGTCTCTTTGACTACAAACAACAGGGAATAAAAAGGTGAAACTGAATAGCATCAATTCCATCTGCCAATTCGTCATTTTAGAATTTGGGCCTCCAAATAGCCATACATCATAAAAGTAGTATTATTGCCAGGTTCAATGTCAGGATTCCCTGGAGACATTCAAAGGTAGCGTAGGCCAATCCGTCTGTACAGCTCATCCAAGGTTCCTGTAAGACATAAAGGAAAAGAAAATCTGCTCGGTCTTATTCGACCGACGGGGTTAAAAAGAAGGTGCGGTCCACCGGGTGCTGATCCGGTGTATCTTCCCTGAACAATCCTTGGCTTCCCATGCATAGGGATTTTTGGGAGTAGCTAGCACCATTGGCACCGTCCCATTTTGAGGCATTTTCACTAGCACAGGTAGTCCAGGGTGAAATCTTCCGGGGTATTTTCCCGGTTCATTGGCAGCCTTTGGCGAGATAATATTGGCAGGTACACAGAAAGCTTTCATTTTAGGACAGCCGTCTCCACTCCATTTGTTATTTAGTTGATAGATGGCATCATCCAATCGCAAATGCCAACCAGGTTCATGACTTTTTGCAAAACGCTTAACCAATCTATTGGTGCGTTCAACAATGCCATTAGCCTGGGGATAACAGGGAGTATGAAATACCCATCGAATCCCTTCTTCCTTGGCCCAATCTTGTACCACCGAAGCCGTAAAGTGTGAAACGTTATCACTCTGGATTTCGTCGGGAAGGGGAAGTGTGCTGAACCACCCTGTTAGGCCTTTCACTGTGTTGTCCCTGGTAGCTGGTTTGAAACTGCTGGCCATACTGAGGCTGGAGATAATCTCCACTCCTACCAGGACATATCTTTTCCCACCTGATGATCTCAAGGGCCCAATATAATCAAGCTGCCATGAATGCCACAACGCTTTCTTGTCCCGCATGTGTAAGGGAGGCGCCTTACTCGGATGATCTTTGCTGAGTCGTAGGCGACATTGTGAACAGGCAGTTACTATTTGTTCGCACAGCTTAACTGACACAAGCCACCCACCTTCCCGATACAGGTCAGGACGGCCTGTGCGGCCACGTTTAACATGTAACGATTCAAGTAAGCGTTCCCATTCCCGACCATCATCTACAATGTCAATTTGTTGTAGCCGCGTGAGGCCATCTACCTGTTGGTTGAACTGAGCAGTGATCGAGTTTGAACGATCGTGGCCTTTTACTCAAGCAATGTGCAATGGTCTCTGTCCTCCTATTTCCAACAGTTGCTTCCAATTATCTGTCTCCCAAACTGGGACTCTATTCACCTGCCAATCGTTGGCTGCCCAGTGTCCTAGCCATTCAGTGGCTCCTTTAAGAACAGCATATGACTCAGCGTAAAAGGAGGTGGCTCCATGTTGTGCAGCTAGTAGGACAGCTCTGAGTTCCCCTACCCTCCCCTATTTCAATTGCTCTTTCTCCCGTTGTTACTTCCAGTGCTACGGCCTTATATTTGCACTTATTTTTTTAACGGTGAGATGACGCACCAGTAAACCACACTCCTCTAAGATCACTGCTGTCCCTCAAAGGAGGTGCTTCTTGGATCGGAGATGGTCTGTTTGGTGGGGATTGGAACAATAGGGCACCATCTATATCCTTTGGTATCCTTGTGAAGTAGCCTTGGATACTTTAACACTGCCTTCAGAGACTGGCTTGATTTCATTAATGCCTTCTAAATAAGCATACCACTTTCGAACTGTAGGTCTCTGGGCAATGCCAGCTGGTGGTGGTGTCCCTTTAAGGACCACATCTGGGAGGCGAAAAGGTCCCAGGAAAGATCACACTCTGTTCTCTTCTTATCTGCTCTGCTCGTTGCAACGCTCGCACCAGGGACAGTAAACCCTTCTCCAGGTCTGAATAGCTGCATTCAGTATCATTGAAGGAGTGTGAGCAAAATTCTAATGGTCTCTCCGGTCCTGCTGGTCCCTTCTGCCATAAATTACAACGGGAACCATGTTCACTGAGCCCCCATTCTACATGGACAGGGTCAGTTGGATGTATGGGGCCAAGTTGTTGGAATAACCTTAGCTCCTTTATTAGTAATTGCAGAGCATTAGTGTGTTGTTCAGTCCACACCCAGGATTTACCCTTTTTTGGCAAGCTATGAAGGGGGCGAGCAATGATGGAAAAGCCAGGGATGTGTTTACGCCAATAACTTAAAGTTCCCAGGACCTGCTGTAACTCCTTCGTGCTGGAAGGATTCTGTCCATGTTCTATTTTTTCAGGGTATCCTGAGGGACAGAAGCAGCTCCCTTAATCCACCAGACCCCCAGGAATTTAACTTCCTGTGCGGGTCCCTGACACTTTGAGTCGGGTCTACGTGAGGCACCCACTAACACTTCTGCCCTAGTCATTCGCTGCTCTCCCGGCAACCAGAGGTTAATTTTTGCAGTGGGGCATGTTTTTACCACACCATCAATTCCTGTGAAGTTGACTCTGCGTCGGGTGGGATTTATACCTAGAAGTTGTGCTGTTTCGTTAGTGATTGCAGACATTTGGGCTCCGGTATCAATAATAAAATTTACCAATATCTTCCGGGGTCCAACAGGAATGACAATAACAGGTTCGGAGTCTTTATGAGAGCGCCATTGGATTGCTAGTACCTGCCCGACAGGGTTGCTCAGTGCCCTCCCCGGGGATAGGAGTGTTGTGGCTGGGACTCTGTCAAATCAATCAAGTTATGTTCCGGTGCAGAAGGCACAGTTTTCTCACGGCTTGGGGATTCTCTGGTTAGACTTTTCTCCCCAGCCGCATTATTCTTTCTAGGTAGAGATTGGACTAGCGTACGGAGATCTCCCGTAGGGTCACCGTGCAAGAATTGTCGGGGCACCCCTAATTGTAGGGCTTTACGCCACAACTCATTCCGGTCCTTATCAGGCTTAAACCTTCCCTCTGATTTAGGGTTTTGAGTGTGAGTTTGGACTTGGCGAACCTTTCGCGGGTGTTCGGAGGATTTCTCACTAGTTTGGCTGGCCCAGCCCATTCGGCGCCCATATTGATCTATTTCCTGTACATTCCAGGTGGGCATGTAGTGACGACGGCCCCGCCCATGAGCACCCCGAGCATCCCGTATACGATCTTGAGTGCGAACAAGGAACGGTTTCAGGCAACCGGGAAGACCACGGATGAGAGGGGCTAATCGATCCGGGTCGATAGGGGCTGACATTGGGGATTTCCGAAATTCCTCTCTGTCATACATGGCTTGCAGACAAGCTGCTTTCCGTACAGCCGCAAACAGATCAGAGTAGCCTGTAGCTCTAATCTCTAACGGCTCCCCCCTCTCTCGCGGATCCATACCCCCTGCCCAAAAGGCTGCTCGAGCGGTTAGGGAATAATTATGATCCCCAGGCATAGTGGTTAAAAACACTCCTGGTCCCCAAGAGTCTCCTGCTTCTTCCTCACTCAGCATAATTCTGCCCCCCCCTTCAGAAGAAACTCGCCACACGTACTCAACAGCTGACTCTTCTGGTCGCCTCGAATATTTCTCCCTTATTTTTGTTAACTCGGTTGGTGTCCATGGAACGGTACGCACAGTGGTGTGAATTTCATCACCATCATCAACTGCAGTTTCAGTTTTAACCAGAGGACGTAAAGGAAAAACTTGGGATTTCAAAGTAAAAGTCCTTTCCTCCTCATCTTCTTCGTCATCCTCACTATTAGACAAAAAAATCTCCGGTCTGGGTTCCGGAATTTGGATAACACATTAACTTACGAATCTGTTGGACCTGGGTCGAGGGCTGCATTTTATCTAAGAGCCCGGTCACCCTTTCAATAACATTTTAAGTTGGCGATTTTCACTCCCAAGTTGAGCATTCCGGTTTCCTAAACATTCATTCTCACTCACAAGCTTATCGACTTGAGTTCTTAATCTTTCTCCTGTCTCCTTTTGCAAGGCTAATGATGACTTCAGCACCTCATTCTCCGATTTCAGGGTTGCATATTCTACAGCTGAAATCAGATTAGGAGCGGGGGTTTCTCTAGCTTCTTGTTGTGCACAAGATAAACAGGCGCCTAACACAGCACAAATCACACCCTTGCCTTTCCCCGCTCTGAGCTTCTGTGAAACCCGACGCTCTTCAATACGTTCCACCACTTTCTCTTCATCCTTCCAAAATTTTTGGGCCCACTCCTTCCCAGCCTGGGAAGGGGCACAATCATATTTTTGCAGCAGTTTATCCATGGCAATCCTGCCGACTACGCCAAATTCTGTTGCGTGAAACGGGGCCAAGCGGTTTTGGCAGAAGATAAACCCCCTTGCGTTCTAACACTCCTCACCGAGGTGGGAGGCCAGGTGCGGCTGGGTTTCAATTCTGAGTGATGCCCAATTCAGCACTATCAGGCCAATCGCGTTTACTATGTGTTAAACTATTACGATTTGGAGACACTAATAGTGGGCTGCACCTTCAGTCTAGTCGTGCTCCTGAACCAGCACGGCCTCTCTCAAGTTTTGGTCGCGTTCAGTGAGAAAGCGAAACGACTAGCTACTGAAACAGTGCAGTTTATTTAAACAACAGATATACAGGTTCTTTAGGATTGCCGGTGATAAATACACTGTCTGCAAAGCACGTGCAAATAAAGACATTGTTAAATAGACAAACGCGTGACAAAATTATAAACGATACAGCCTGGCTATAAATGTAGGGTAGAGATTCTCTAGAGAAATTTCTAGAGTCCCCGAGAAAGCACTCGGTGTAATCAAAGTCTTACCCAAAGGCGTCCTTATGAGGGGGAAGAAAGGCTCAGCCCGTCGACTGATCCCAGAAAACAGCGGTGGGATTCTTCGCGATGGTGTCTTCCCAGACATCCCCCCTCTCTTGGGCTATTTTTATATTATTTTTTTAACTTCAAAGTGGAGTTTGAGTGACTTTAGTCATATGTACTTTTATTATGATTAATGTACTCAAGGAGGAGTGTTCACACCTCGGGGGCGGATAGCCTCCGGGATGGAGGTGTGTTTTGATACATTGTGGTGAGCAAAGTTCGCACAAAAGGACAGCATTTCATCAACATTTGACGAAATGTTGGCTCGGGTGGCGTGTAAGCCGCTTATCAGTTCCGTAGTACCATCTCGTCCCCATATCTGCTATTCGTCACAAGGGAAGGCCACGGAACAAGCGCGTTCCGTTCCATCCCTCGTGTAGTTTCGCAAACAACCTTGTACAGGGAATCACAGCTGTTGCATTCTTCGTGTGCTAGCTGCGGCTGTATTCTACCTCAGAAGCCTCTTGATTTTATGACTTTCCTTAATGTGTGAACAATGCTGTATTTTTGTATTCTTGGCCAATTTAGTAATTATTCCACAAGAACACACATTGGTTGCCGATTTATCAACGGGTCTAATCACCACAGGCCAACTGTAATTAAAACCATCTATGTAGACTCTACCAAAGCGGACAAATACAACACTGATTGTTACAAAATTATGGAGCCAAATTCAGATTGCTGGCACAATTTCACTTTCATCAAACCTACAGTAGTGTACTGTATTTGGGGCTACAAGGGCACAGAATTGTTATTTGAATTTATGATTGACTCAAATACACCTGAACTTGCTGAAATGAATCCAGAACCTACACCCCACAAACTCTCAAAGGCTCTCTCTTCTAAGAGAAAAAAAAAAAAACCACCTCTCTCTTTTCTAAGCCCTCCATTAGACTAACTCCTTACATTTTCAACATTGGCCCTTACGTTATTAAACACACACAGGTCAACAACAGGTACTGTTTAATCCCACATATTCCCTCAAACGAGCAGAATTGTCAATGCAGATTAAAATCTCTGCGATCAAACCCACCTGCTCACCATTCCTGAGTACATCTTATGCAGAATGGTCAGCATGGTTACGCAAACGAACTCTTGCCACTTCACACGGACGGAAGAGGGATGCGACTGGTATCTTAGGAACAGGCCTGGGAGTCTTGAATAGTATAGATGCTGAGATACTTGCCAACAAACTAGTCACAACCGCTACTGATCTGGACAAATTAAGACATCCCCTACGGTCCTCTCTATTAGCATTGGGAAACCACCAACGGCTTTTATAGAATATATTGCCTCAATGGGAAGAAACGGGTGAAAAAGACCATCAGCTGATCACAGATGCACTTGGTACAACTCAAACCAATGTTTCCTTGGCTCTTAGTTGTATCCAAGCCCAATTGTGGATGCAATCTATGACAGCCGCAATCATAAGGGAAGGTAAAGAAGGCACCTTGCCCACCGAAATTCGAAAAGTAATATGGGATAACGCAATTGAATTTGAGAAAAAATTTCAGTCCAGGTGGTATCTGGTTAATTTCACCTACGATCCCACTGAGAGCAAAGCCACAGCTTTTGTCTTAACGATACGCAATGCCTCCGTATACACCACATACCCAATCATCGCACTGGGGTTGAATCACCAAGGAGCTCTACTCTATCCAACACAGCACAGAGGTTGGGCACGACAAAATGAGACTAAATGGCAAACTGCTGATGTTGACGCATGCGTTTCACGAGACCAACAAGGATTCATTTGTGAGAGTAATACTCTCAAAGCACAAGACCTTTGTCTTGACACCAACCAGAATGTTTGTCACTTTGACACACATCCCGATGAAACCCCAGAGACTGTGCTTGACTATATTGGGAAAGGGTGCGTTAGCATGAGGTCTCCCTGTAGTCTTGTATTCAGAGATGACATAGTAATCACTCAAATCTTTGTGTTTGAACTTTACTAACACAAAGTTACGGGATGCGACTTCAATTATTAAGCTCCTGTTACGTCTTTTCAATTGCTACAACCTAATTATACGTTGATTCGAGATTGTTGCCTGCCCCTATCGGAATGAATCTCTCCCTGGTGAAGAAGCTGCTAAAACACAATGAATTGAAGCGACTCTTGAAAGAGGCCCAAGAAAATAGACAGACAACTTTGATTACCGTCCATCATCAGGTTGAAGAAATACACCAAGCGTTGGAAAGAGTGAAGAGAGGCGAAGGACATAGATGGGGAGATCCTCTTTTTGGATGGTCACCGACAGTTACAGGACTTTATAACAAGATGCTTCACTCTGTTGTTGTTTTACTAATACTCACTGTATTGTGCTTTGCTTAGACAATTGTTTTGCATGTTAGACTTTGGATTATGATGAAAAGTTTAAATCGCTTGATCACTCCGCGAGAAGGATTTCCACTTGATATCCCTCAGCACAAGAACACATGTGATCTTTCTTATCAGTGTTGAGTACGTCGACCTTGACTGACTGTAGACAAAGCTTTCCCTGCAGGCTCTTTGCGCGGGGGACCCATCTCCAGCCGTATGGCCATTTTTGTGCCTGGCGCGGCGCCAAGTGGGAAAGGGTGGTGTCGAGGCTGAAGGCAGCAGGAAAGCCTGCAGCCCCCAGGTCTGTGGGGCTACGCAAGCGGTTCCCAAAGAGCTTTAGAACAAGGCATAGTTTTCCCTGCTGGCTCTTTGGGCATGGGACCCATCTCCAGCCGTATGGCCATTTTTGTGCCTGGCGCGGCGCCAAGTGTGAAAGGGTGGCTTTGAGGCTGAAGGCAGCAGGAAAGCCCACAGCCCCCAGGTCTGTGGGGCTACGCAAGCGGTTCCCAAAGAGCTTTAGAACAAGGCATAGTTTTCCCTGCTGGCTCCTTGGGCGGGGGACCCATCTCCAGCTGTATGGCCATTTTTGTGCCTAGCGCGACGCCAAGTGGGAAAGGGTGGCTTTGAGGCTGAAGGCAGCAGCAAAGCCTGCAGCCCCCAGGTCTGTGGGGCTACGCAAGCGGTTCCCAAAGAGCTTTAGAACAAGGCATAGTTTTCCCTGCTGGCTCTTTGGGCGGGGGACCCATCTCCAGCCGTATGGCCATTTTTGAGCCTGGCGCGGCGCCAAGTGGGAAAGGGTGGTTTTGAGGCTGAAGGCAGCAGCAAAGCCTGCAGCCCTAAGGTCTGTGGGGCTACGCAAGCGGTTCCCAAAGAGCTTTAGAACAAGGCAGAGTTTTCCCTGCTGGCTCTTTGGGCGGCGGACACATGTCCAGTCGTATGGCCATTTTTGTGCCTGGCGCGGCGCCAAGTGGGAAAGGGTGGTGTCGAGTCTGAAGGCAGCAGGAAAGCCTGCAGCCCCCAGGTCTGTGGGGCTACGCAAGCGGTTCCCAAAGAGCTTTAGAACAAGGCATAGTTTTCCCTGCTGGCTCTTTGGGCGGGGGACCCATCTCCAGCCGTATGGCCATTTTTGTGCCTGATAGGGCGCCAAGTGGGAAAGGGTGGTGTCGAGGCTGAAGACAGCAGGAAAGCCCGCAGCCCCCACGTCTGTGGGGCCAAGCAAGCAGTTCCCAAAGAGCTTTAGAACAAGGCATAGTTTTCCCTGCTGGCTCTTTGGGCATGGGACCCATCTCCACCCATAGGCCATTTTTGTGCCTGATAGGGCGCCAAGTGGGAAAGGGTGGCTTTGAGGCTGAAGACAGCAGGAAAGCCTGCAGCTCCCAGGTCTGTGGGGCTATGCAAGAGGTTCCCAAAGAGCTTTAGAACAAGGCATAGTTTTCCCTGCTGGCTCTTTGGGCGGGGGACCCATCTCCAGCCGTATGGCCATTTTTGTGCCTGGCGCGGCGCCAAGTGGGAAAGGGTGGCTTTGAGGATGAAGGCAGCAGGAAAGCCCGCAGCCCCCAGGTCTGTGGGGCTACGCAAGCGGTTCCCAAAGAGCTTTAGAACAAGGCATAGTTTTCCCTGCTGGCTCTTTGGGTGGGGGACCCATCTCCAGACGTATGGCTATTTTTGTGCCTGGCGCGGTGCGTAGTGGCATAGGGTGGTGTCGAGGCTGAAGGCAGCAGGAAAGCCCGCAGCCCCCACGTCTGTGGGCCCAAGCAAGCGGTTCCCAGAGAGCTTTAGAACAAGGCATAGTTTTCCCTGCTGGCTCTTTGGGCGGGGGACCCATCTCCAGCCATATGGCCATTTTTGTGCCTGGCGCGGTTCGTAGTGGGAAAGGGTGGTTTTGAGGCTGAAGGCAGCAGGAAAGCCCGCAGCCCCCAGGTCTGTGGGGCCAAGCAAGCGGTTCCCAAAGAGCTTTAGAACAAGGCATAGTTTTCCCTGCTGGCTCTTTGGGCATGGGACCCATCTCCAGCCATAGGCCATTTTTGTGCCTGGCACGGCGCCAAGTGGGAAAGGGTAGCTTTGAGGCTGAAGGCAGCAGCAAAGCCCGCAGCCCCCAGGTCTGTGGGGCTACGCAAGCGGTTCCCAAAGAGCTTTAGAACAAGGCATAGTTTTCCCTGCTGGCTCTTTGGGCGGGGGACCCATCTCCAGCCGTATGGCCATTTTTGTGCCTGATAGGGCGCCAAGTGGGAAAGGCTGGTGTCGAGGCTGAAGGCAGCAGGAAATCCCGCAGCCCCCAGGTCTGTGGGGCTACGCAAGCGGTTCCCAAATAGCTTTAGAACAAGGCATAGTTTTCCCTGCTGGCTCTTTTGGCAGGGGACCCATCTCCAGCCGTATGGCCATTTTTGTCCCTGGCCCGGCGCCAAGTGGGAAAGGGTGGTGTTGAGGCTGAAGGCAGCAGCAAAGCCCGCAGCCCCCAGGTCTGTGGGGCTACGCAAGCAGTTCCCAAAGAGCTTTAGAACAAGGCATAGTTTTCCCTGCTGGCTCTCTGGGCGGGGGACCCATCTGCAGCCGTATGGCCATTTTTGAGCCTGGAGCAGTGCCAAGTGGGAAAGGGTGGTTTTGAGGCTGAAGGCAGCAGGAAAGCCCGCAGCCCCCAGGTCTGTGCGGCTACGCAAGCGGTTCCCAAAGAGCTTTAGAACAAGGCATAGTTTTCCCTGCTGGCTCTTTGGGCCTGGGACCCATCTCCAGCCATAGGCCATTTTTGTGCTTGATAGGGCGCCAAGTGGGAAAGGGTGGCTTTGAGGCTGAAGGCAGCAGGAAAGCCTGCAGCCCCCAGGTCTGTGGGGCTACGCAAGCAGTTCCCAAAGAGCTTTAGAACAAGGCATAGTTTTCCCTGCTGGCTCTCTGGGCGGGGGACCCATCTCCAGCCATAGGCCATTTTTGTGCCTGGCCCGGCGCCCAGTGGGAAAGGGTGGCTTTGAGGCTTGAAGGCAGCAGGAAAGCCCGCAGCCCCCAGGTCTGTGGGGCTACGCAAGCGGTTCCCAAAGAGCTTTAGAACAAGGCATAGTTTTCCCTGCTGGCTCTCTGGGCGGGGGACCCATCTCCAGCCGTATGGCCATTTTTGTGCCTGATAGGGCGCCAAGTGGGAAAGGGTTGTGTCGAGGCTAAAGGCAGCAGGAAAGCCCGCAGCCCCCAGGTCTGTGGGGCTACGCAAGCGGTTCCCAAAGAGCTTTAGAACAAGGCATAATTTTCCCTGCTGGCTCTTTGGGCGGGGGACCCATCTCCAGCCGTATGGCCATTTTTGTGCCTGGCGCAGCGCCAAGTGGGAAAGGGTGGTTTTGAGGCTGAAGGCAGCAGCAAAGCCTGCAGCCCCCAGGTCTGTGGGGCTACGCAAGCGGTTCCCAAAGAGCTTTAGAACAAGGCATAGTTTTCCCTGCTGGCTCTTTGGGCGGGGGACCCATCTCCAGCCGTATGGCCATTTTTGAGCCTGGCCGGGGGCCAAGTGGGAAAGGGTGGTTTTGAGGCTGAAGGCAGCAGGAAAGCCCGCAGCCCCCAGGTCTGTGGGGCTACGCAAGCGGTTCCCAAAGAGCTTTAGAACAAGGCATAGTTTTCCCTGCTGGCTCTCTGGGCGGGGGACCCATCTCCAGCCGTATGGCCATTTTTGAGCCTGGCGCGGCGCCAGGTGGGAAAGGGTGGCTTTGAGGCTGAAGGCAGGAGCAAAGCCTGCAGCCCCCAGGTCTGTGGTGCTACGCAAGCGGTTCCCAAAGAGCTTTAGAACAAGGCATAGTTTTCCCAGCTGGCTCTTAGGGCATGGGACCCATCTCCAGCCATAGGCCATTTTTGTGCCTGGCGCGAAGCCAAGTGGGAAAGGGTGCTGTCGAGGCTGAAGGCAGCAGGAAAGCCCGCAGCCCCAAGGTCTGTGGGGCTACGCAAGCGGTTCCCAAAGAGCTTTAGAACAAGGCATAGTTTTCCCTGCTGGCTCTTTGGGCGGGGGACCCATCTCCAGCCGTATGGCCATTTTTGTGCCTGGCCCGGCGCAAAGTGGGAAAGGGTGGCTTTGAGGCTGAAGGCAGCAGGAAAGCCCGCAGCCCCCAGGTCTGTGGGGCTACGCAAGCGGTTCCCAAAGAGCTTTAGAACAAGGCATAGTTTTCCCTGCTGGCTCTTTGGGCGGGGGACCCATCTCCAGCCGTACGGCCATTTTTGTGCCTGGCGCGGCGCCAAGAGGGAAAGGGTGGTGTCGAGGCTAAAGGCAGCAGGAAAGCCCGCAGCCCCCAGGTCTGTGGGGCTACGCAAGCGGTTCCCAAAGAGCTTTAGAACAAGGCATAGTTTTCCCTGCTGGCTCTTTGGGCGGGGGACCCATCTCCAGCCGTATGGCCATTTTTGTGCATGGCGCAGCGCCAAGTGGGAAATGGTGGTTTTGAGGCTGAAGGCAGCAGGAAAGCCCGCAGCCCCCAGGTCTGTGGGGCTACGCAAGCGGTTCCCAAAGAGCTTTAGAACAAGGCATAGTTTTCCCTGCTGGCTCTTTGGGCATGGGACCCATCTCCACCCATAGGCCATTTTTGTGCCTGATAGGGCGCCAAGTGGGAAAGGGTGGCTTTGAGGCTGAAGACAGCAGGAAAGCCTGCAGCCCCCAGGTCTGTGGGGCTACGCAAGCGGTTCCCAAAGAGCTTTAGAACAAGGCATAGTTTTCCCTGCTGGCTCTTTGGGTGGGGGACCCATCTCCAGCCGTATGGCTATTTTTGTGCCTGACGCGGTGCGTAGTGGCATAGGGTGGTTTTGAGGCTGAAGGCAGCAGGAAAGCCCGCAGCCCCCACGTCTGTGGGGCCAAGCAAGCGGTTCCCAAAGAGCTTTAGAACAAGGCATAGTTTTCCCTGCTGGCTCTTTGGGCGGGGGACCCATCTCCAGCCGTATGGCCATTTTTGAGCCTGGCGCGGCGCCAAGTGGGAAAGGGTGGTTTTGAGGCTGAAGGCAGCAGCAAAGCCTGCAGCCCTAAGGTCTGTGGGGCTACGCAAGCGGTTCCCAAAGAGCTTTAGAACAAGGCAGAGTTTTCCCTGCTGGCTCTTTGGGCGGCGGACACATGTCCAGTCGTATGGCCATTTTTGTGCCTGGCGCGGCGCCAAGTGGGAAAGGGTGGTGTCGAGTCTGAAGGCAGCAGGAAAGCCTGCAGCCCCCAGGTCTGTGGGGCTATGGAAGCGGTTCCCAAAGAGCTTTAGAACAAGGCAGAGTTTTCCCTGCTGGCTCTTTGGGCGGGGGACCCATCTCCAGCCGTATGGCCATTTTTGTGCCTGGCGCGGCGCCAAGTGGGAAAGGGTGGTGTCGAGGCTGAAGGCAGCAGGAAAGCCCGCAGCCCCCACGTCTGTGGGGCCAAGCAAGCGGTTCCCAAAGAGCTTTAGAACAAGGCATAGTTTTCCCTGCTGGCTCTTTGGGCGGGGGACCCATCTCCAGCCGTATGGCTATTTTTGTGCCTGGTGCGGTGCGTAGTGGCATAGGGTGGTTTTGAGGCTGAAGGCAGCAGGAAAGCCCGCAGCCCCCAGGTTCGTGGGCCCAAGCAAGCGGTTCCCAGAGAGCTTTAGAACAAGGCATAGTTTTCCCTGCTGGCTCTTTGGGCATGGGACCCATCTCCAGCCATAGGCCATTTTTGTGCCTGATAGGGCGCCAAGTGGGAAAGGGTGGCTTTGAGGCTGAAGACAGCAGGAAAGCCTGCAGCTCCCAGGTCTGTGGGGCTATGCAAGCGGTTCCCAAAGAGCTTTAGAACAAGGCATATTTTTCCCTGCTGGCTCTTTGGGCGGGGGACCCATCTCCAGCCGTATGGCCATTTTTGTGCCTGGCGCGGCGCCAAGTGGGAAAGGGTGGTGTCGAGGCTGAAGGCAGCAGGAAAGCCCGCAGCCCCCAGGTCTGTGGGGCTACGCAAGCGGTTCCCAAAGAGCTTTAGAACAAGGCATAGTTTTCCCTGCTGGCTCTTTGGGTGGGGGACCCATCTCCAGACGTATGGCTATTTTTGTGCCTGGCGCGGTGCGTAGTGGCATAGGGTGGTTTTGAGGCTGAAGGCAGCAGGAAAGCCCGCAGCCCCCACGTCTGTGGGCCCAAGCAAGCGGTTCCCAGAGAGCTTTAGAACAAGGCATAGTTTTCCCTGCTGGCTCTTTGGGCGGGGGTCCAACTCCAGCCATATGGCCATTTTTGTGCCTGGCGCGGTGCGTAGTGGGAAAGGGTGGTTTTGAGGCTGAAGGCAGCAGGAAAGCCCGCAGCCCCCAGGTCTGTGGGGCCAAGCAAGCGGTTCCCAAAGAGCTTTAGAACAAGGCATAGTTTTCCCTGCTGGCTCTTTGGGCATGGGACCCAGCTCCAGCCATAGGCCATTTTTGTGCCTGGCGCGGCGCCAAGTGGGAAAGGGTGGCTTTGAGGCTGAAGGCAGCAGCAAAGCCCGCAGCCCCCAGGTCTGTGGGGCTACGCAAGCGGTTCCCAAAGAGCTTTAGAACAAGGCATAGTTTTCCCTGCTGGCTCTTTGGGCGGGGGACACATCTCCAGCCGTATGGCCATTTTTGTGCCTGATAGGGCGCCAAGTGGGAAAGGGTGGTGTCGAGGCTGAAGGCAGCAGGAAAGCCCGCAGCCCCCAGGTCTGTGGGGCTACGCAAGCGGTTCCCAAAGAGCTTTAGAACAAGGCATAGTTTTCCCTGCTGGCTCTTTGGGCGGGGGACACATCTCCAGCCGTATGGCCATTTTTGTGCCTGATAGGGCGCCAAGTGGGAAAGGGTGGCTTTGAGGCTGAAGACAGCAGGAAAGCCTGCAGCCCCCAGGTCTGTGGGGCTATGCAAGCGGTTCCCAAAGAGCTTTAGAACAAGGCATAGTTTTCCCTGCTGGCTCTTTGGGCGGGGGACCCATCTCCAGCCGTATGGCCATTTTTGTGCCTGGCGCGGCGCCAAGTGGGAAAGGGTGGTGTCGAGGCTGAAGGCAGCAGGAAAACCCGCAGTCCCCAGGTCTGTGGGGCTACGCAAGCGGTTCCCAAAGAGCTTTAGAACAAGGCATAGTTTTCCCTGCTGGCTCTCTGGGCGGGGACCCATCTCCAGCCGTATGGCCATTTTTGAGCCTGGCGCGGCGCCAGGTGGGAAAGGGTGGCTTTGAGGCTGAAGGCAGGAGCAAAGCCTGCAGCCCCCAGGTCTGTGGGGCTACGCAAGCGGTTCCCAAAGAGCTTTAGAACAAGGCATAGTTTTCCCTGCTGGCTCTTAGGGCGGGGGACCCATCTCCAGCCGTATGGCCATTTTTGAGCCTGGCGCGGCGCCAAGTGGGAAAGGGTGGTGTCGAGGCTGAAGGCAGCAGGAAAGCCCGCAGCCCCCAGGTCTGTGGGGCTACGCAAGCGGTTCCCAAAGAGCTTTAGAACAAGGCATAGTTTTCGCTGCTCGCTCTTTGGGCGGGGGACCCATCTCCAGCCGTATGGCCATTTTTGTGCCTGGCGAAGCCCCAAGAGGGAAAGGGTGGCTTTGAATCTGAAGGCAGCAGGAAAGCCCGCAGCCCCCAGGTCTGTGGGGCTACGCAAGCGGTTCCCAAAGAGCTTTAGAACAAGGCATAGTTTTCCCTGCTGGCTCTTTGGGCGGGGGACACATCTCCAGCCGTATGGCCATTTTTGTCCCTGGCCCGGCGCCAAGTGGGAAAGGGTGGTGTTGAGGCTGAAGGCAGCAGCAAAGACTGCAGCCCCCAGGTCTGTGGGGCCAAGCAAGCGGTTCCCAAAGAGCTTTAGAACAAGGCATAGTTTTCCCTGCTGGCTCTTTGGGCGGGGGACCCATCTCCAGCCGTATGGCCATTTTTGTGCCGGGCACGGCGCCAAGTGGGAAAGGGTGGCTTTGAGGCTGAAGGCAGCAGCAAAGCCCGCAGCCCCCAGGTCTGTGGGGCTACGCAAGCGGTTCCCAAAGAGCTTTAGAACAAGGCATAGTTTTCCCTGCTGGCTCTTTGGGCGGGGGACCCATCTCCAGCCGTATGGCCATTTTTGTGCCTGGCGCGGCGCCAAGTGGGAAAGGGTGGTGTCGAGGCTGAAGGCAGCAGGAAAGCCCGCAGCCCCCAGGTCTGTGGGGCTACGCAAGCGGTTCCCAAAGAGCTTTAGAACAAGGCATAGTTTTCCCTGCTGGCTCTTTGGGCGGGGGACCCATCTCCAGCCATAGGCCATTTTTGTGCTTGATAGGGCGCCAAGTGGGAAAGGGTGGCTTTGAGGCTGAAGGCAGCAGGAAAGCCTGCAGCCCCCAGGTCTGTGGGGCTACGCAAGCAGTTCCCAAAGAGCTTTAGAACAAGGCATAGTTTTCCCTGCTGGCTCTTTGGGCGGGGGACCCATCTCCAGCCGTATGGCCATTTTTGTGCCTGGCCGGGGGCCAAGTGGGAAAGGGTGGTTTTGAGGCTGAAGGCAGCAGGAAAGCCCGCAGCCCCCAGGTCTGTGCGGCTACGCAAGCGGTTCCCAAAGAGCTTTAGAACAAGGCATAGTTTTCCCTGCTGGCTCTTTGGGCATGGGACCCATCTCCAGCCATAGGCCATTTTTGTGCTTGATAGGGCGCCAAGTGGGAAAGGGTTGCTTTGAGGCTGAAGACAGCAGGAAAGCCCGCAGCCCCCAGGTCTGTGGGGCTACGCAAGCGGTTCCCAAAGAGCTTTAGAACAAGGCATAGTTTTCCCTGCTGGCTCTCTGGGCGGGGGACCCATCTCCAGCCGTATGGCCATTTTTGAGCCTGGCGCGGCGCCAGGTGGGAAAGGGTGGCTTTGAGGCTGAAGGCAGGAGCAAAGCCTGCAGCCCCCAGGTCTGTGGTGCTACGCAAGCGGTTCCCAAAGAGCTTTAGAACAAGGCATAGTTTTCCCAGCTGGCTCTTAGGGCATGGGACCCATCTCCAGCCATAGGCCATTTTTGTGCCTGGCACGAAGCCAAGTGGGAAAGGGTGCTGTCGAGGCTGAAGGCAGCAGGAAAGCCCGCAGCCCCAAGGTCTGTGGGGCTACGCAAGCGGTTCCCAAAGAGCTTTAGAACAAGGCATAGTTTTCCCTGCTGGCTCTTTGGGCGGGGGACCCATCTCCAGCCGTATGGCCATTTTTGTGCCTGGCCCGGCGCAAAGTGGGAAAGGGTGGCTTCGAGGCTGAAGGCAGCAGGAAAGCCCGCAGCCCCCAGGTCTGTGCGGCTACGCAAGCGGTTCCCAAAGAGCTTTAGAACAAGGCATAGTTTTCCCTGCTGGCTCTTTGGGCGGGGGACCCATCTCCAGCCATACGGCCATTTTTGTGCCTGGCGCGGCGCCAAGAGGGAAAGGGTGGTGTCGAGGCTAAAGGCAGCAGGAAAGCCCGCAGCCCCCAGGTCTGTGGGGCTACGCAAGCGGTTCCCAAAGAGCTTTAGAACAAGGCATAGTTTTCCCTGCTGGCTCTTTGGGTGGGGGACCCATCTCCAGCCGTATGGCTATTTTTGTGCCTGACGCGGTGCGTAGTGGCATAGGGTGGTTTTGAGGCTGAAGGCAGCAGGAAAGCCCGCAGCCCCCACGTCTGTGGGGCCAAGCAAGCGGTTCCCAAAGAGCTTTAGAACAAGGCATAGTTTTCCCAGCTGGCTCTTTGGGCGGGGGACCCATCTCCAGCCGTATGGCCATTTTTGTGCCTGGCGCGGTGCGTAGTGGGAAAGGGTGGTTTTGAGGCTGAAGGCAGCAGGAAAGCCCGCAGCCCCCAGGTCTGTGGGGCTACGCAAGCGGTTCCCAAAGAGCTTTAGAACAAGGCATAGTTTTCCCTGCTGGCTCTTTGGGCGGGGGACCCATCTCCAGCCGTATGGCCATTTTTGTGCCTGGCCCGGCGCCAAGTGGGTAAGGGTGGTGTCGAGGCTGAAGGCAGCAGCAAAGCCTGCAGCCCCCAGGTCTGTGGGGCCAAGCAAGCGGTTCCCAAAGAGCTTTAGAACAAGGCATAGTTTTCCCTGCTGGCTCTTTGGGCATGGGACCCATCTGCAGCCGTATGGCCATTTTTGTCCCTGGCCCGGCGCCAAGTGGGAAAGGGTGGCTTTGAGGCTGAAGGCAGCAGGAAAGCCCGCAGCCCCCAGGTCTGTGGGGCTACGCAAGCGGTTCCCAAAGAGCTTTAGAACAAGGCATAGTTTTCCCTGCTCGCTCTTAGGGCATGGGACCCATCTCCAGCCATAGGCCATTTTTGTGCCTGGCGCGAAGCCAAGTGGGAAAGGGTGCTGTCGAGGCTGAAGGCAGCAGGAAAGCCCGCAGCCCCCAGGTCTGTGGGGCTACGCAAGCGGTTCCCAAAGAGCTTTAGAACAAGGCATAGTTTTCCCTGCTGGCTCTTTGGGCGGGGGACCCATCTCCAGCCGTATGGCCATTTTTGTGCCTGGCGCGGCGCCAAGTGGGAAAGGGTGGTGTCGAGTCTGAAGGCAGCAGGAAAGCCTGCAGCCCCCAGGTCTGTGGGGCTACGCAAGCGGTTCCCAAAGAGCTTTAGAACAAGGCAGAGTTTTCCCTGCTGGCTCTTTGGGCGGGGGACCCATCTCCAGCCGTATGGCCATTTTTGTGCCTGGCGCGGCGCCAAGTGGGAAAGGGTGGTGTCGAGGCTGAAGGCAGCAGGAAAGCCCGCAGCCCCCACGTCTGTGGGGCCAAGCAAGCGGTTCCCAAAGAGCTTTAGAACAAGGCATAGTTTTCCCTGCTGGCTCTTTGGGCGGGGGACCCATCTCCAGACGTATGGCTATTTTTGTGCCTGGCGCGGTGCGTAGTGGCATAGGGTGGTTTTGAGGCTGAAGGCAGCAGGAAAGCCCGCAGCCCCCACGTCTGTGGGCCCAAGCAAGCGGTTCCCAGAGAGCTTTAGAACAAGGCATAGTTTTCCCTGCTGGCTCTTTGGGCGGGGGACCCATCTCCAGCCGTATGGCCATTTTTGTGCCTGATAGGGCGCCAAGTGGGAAAGGGTGGCTTTGAGGCTGAAGACAGCAGGAAAGCCTGCAGCTCCCAGGTCTGTGGGGCTATGCAAGCGGTTCCCAAAGAGCTTTAGAACAAGGCATATTTTTCCCTGCTGGCTCTTTGGGCGGGGGACCCATCTCCAGCCGTATGGCCATTTTTGTGCCTGGCGCGGCGCCAAGTGTGAAAGGGTGGTGTCGAGGCTGAAGGCAGCAGGAAAGCCCGCAGCCCCCAGGTCTGTGGGGCTACGCAAGCGGTTCCCAAAGAGCTTTAGAACAAGGCATAGTTTTCCCTGCTGGCTCTTTGGGCGGGGGACCCATCTCCAGACGTATGGCTATTTTTGTACCTGGCGCGGTGCGTAGTGGCATAGGGTGGTTTTGAGGCTGAAGGCAGCAGGAAAGCCCGCAGCCCCCACGTCTGTGGGCCCAAGCAAGCGGTTCCCAGAGAGCTTTAGAACAAGGCATAGTTTTCCCTGCTGGCTCTTTGGGCGGGGGACCAACTCCAGTCATATGGCCATTTTTGTGCCTGGCGCGGTGCGTAGTGGGAAAGGGTGGTTTTGAGGCTGAAGGCAGCAGGAAAGCCCGCAGCCCCCAGGTCTGTGGGGCCAAGCAAGCGGTTCCCAAAGAGCTTTAGAACAAGGCATAGTTTTCCCTGCTGGCTCTTTGGGCATGGGACCCAGCTCCAGCCATAGGCCATTTTTGTGCCTGGCGCGGTGCCAAGTGGGAAAGGGTGGCTTTGAGGCTGAAGGCAGCAGCAAAGCCCGCAGCCGCCAGGTCTGTGGGGCTACGCAAGCGGTTCCCAAAGAGCTTTAGAACAAGGCATAGTTTTCCCTGCTGGCTCTTTGGGCGGGGGACACATCTCCAGCCGTATGGCCATTCTTGTGCCTGATAGGGCGCCAAGTGGGAAAGGGTGGTGTCGAGGCTGAAGGCAGCAGGAAAGCCCGCAGCCCCCAGGTCTGTGGGGCTACGCAAGCGGTTCCCAAAGCGCTTTAGAACAAGGCATAGTTTTCCCTGCTGGCTCTTTGGGCGGGGGACCCATCTCCAGCCGTATGGCCATTTTTGTGCCTGGCCCGGCGCCAAGTGGGAAAGGGTGGCTTTGAGGCTGAAGACAGCAGGAAAGCCTGCAGCCCCCAGGTCTGTGGGGCTATGCAAGCGGTTCCCAAAGAGCTTTAGAACAAGGCATAGTTTTCCCTGCTGGCTCTTTGGGCGGGGGACCCATCTCCAGCCGTATGGCCATTTTTGTGCCTGGCGCGGCGCCAAGTGGGAAAGGGTGGTGTCGAGGCTGAAGGCAGCAGGAAAGCCCGCAGTCCCCAGGTCTGTGGGGCTACGCAAGCGGTTCCCAAAGAGCTTTAGAACAAGGCATAGTTTTCCCTGCTGGCTCTCTGGGCGGGGACCCATCTCCAGCCGTATGGCCATTTTTGAGCCTGGCGCGGCGCTAAGTGGGAAAGGGTGGCTTTGAGGCTGAAGGCAGGAGCAAAGCCTGCAGCCCCCAGGTCTGTGGGGCTACGCAAGCGGTTCCCAAAGAGCTTTAGAACAAGGCATAGTTTTCCCTGCTGGCTCTTAGGGCGGGGGACCCATCTCCAGCCGTATGGCCATTTTTGAGCCTGGCGCGGCGCCAAGTGGGAAAGGGTGGTGTCGAGGCTGAAGGCAGCAGGAAAGCCCGCAGCCCCCAGGTCTGTGGGGCTACGCGAGCGGTTCCCAAAGAGCTTTAGAACAAGGCATAGTTTTCCCTGCTCGCTCTTTGGGCGGGGGACCCATCTCCAGCCGTATGGCCATTTTTGTGCCTGGCGAAGCCCCAAGAGGGAAAGGGTGGCTTTGAATCTGAAGGCAGCAGGAAAGCCCGCAGCCCCCAGGTCTGTGGGGCTATGCAAGCGGTTCCCAAAGAGCTTTAGAACAAGGCATAGTTTTCCCTGCTGGCTCTTTGGGCGGGGGACCCATCTCCAGCCGTATGGCCATTTTTGTCCCTGGCGCGGCGCCAAGTGGGAAAGGGTGGTGTTGAGGCTGAAGGCAGCAGCAAAGACTGCAGCCCCCAGGTCTGTGGGGCCAAGCAAGCGGTTCCCAAAGAGCTTTAGAACAAGGCATAGTTTTCCCTGCTGTCTCTTTGGGCGGGGGACCCATCTCCAGCCGTATGGCCATTTTTGTGCCTGGCACGGCGCCAAGTGGGAAAGGGTGGCTTTGAGGCTGATGGCAGCAGCAAAGCCCGCAGCCCCCAGGTCTGTGGGGCTACGCAAGCGGTTCCCAAAGAGCTTTAGAACAAGGCATAGTTTTCCCTGCTGGCTCTTTGGGCGGGGGACCCATCTCCAGCCGTATGGCCATTTTTGTGCCTGGCGCGGCGCCAAGTGGGAAAGGGTGGCTTTGAGGCTGAAGGCAGCAGCAAAGCCTGCAGCCCCCAGGTCTGTGGGGCTACGCAAGCGGTTCCCAAAGAGCTTTAGAACAAGGCATAGTTTTCCCTGCTGGCTCTTTGGGCGGGGGACCCATCTCCAGCCGTATGGCCATTTTTGTGCCTGGCCGGGGGCCAAGTGGGAAAGGGTGGTTTTGAGGCTGAAGGCAGCAGGAAAGCCCGCAGCCCCCAGGTCTGTGGGGCTACGCAAGCGGTTCCCAAAGAGCTTTAGAACAAGGCATAGTTTTCCCTGCTGGCTCTCTGGGCGGGGGACCCATCTCCAGCCGTATGGCCATTTTTTAGCCTGGCGCGGCGCCAGGTGGGAAAGGGTGGCTTTGAGGCTGAAGGCAGGAGCAAAGCCTGCAGCCCCCAGGTCTGTGGTGCTACGCAAGCGGTTCCCAAAGAGCTTTAGAACAAGGCATAGTTTTCCCAGCTGGCTCTTAGGGCATGGGACCCATCTCCAGCCATAGGCCATTTTTGTGCCTGGCGCGAAGCCAAGTGGGAAAGGGTGCTGTCGAGGCTGAAGGCAGCAGGAAAGCCCGCAGCCCCAAGGTCTGTGGGGCTACGCAAGCGGTTTCCAAAGAGCTTTAGAACAAGGCATAGTTTTCCCTGCTGGCTCTTTGGGCGGGGGACCCATCTCCAGCCGTATGGCCATTTTTGTGCCTGGCGCGGCGCAAAGTGGGAAAGGGTGGCTTTGAGGCTGAAGGCAGCAGGAAAGCCCGCAGCCTCCAGGTCTGTGGGGCTACGCAAGCGGTTCCCAAAGAGCTTTAGAACAAGGCATAGTTTTCCCTGCTGGCTCTTTGGGCGGGGGACCCATCTCCAGCCGTACGGCCATTTTTGTGCCTGGCGCGGCGCCAAGAGGGAAAGGGTGGTGTCGAGGCTAAAGGCAGCAGGAAAGCCCGCAGCCCCCAGGTCTGTGGGGCTACGCAAGCGGTTCCCAAAGAGCTTTAGAACAAGGCATAGTTTTCCCTGCTGGCTCTTTGGGCGGGGGACCCATCTCCAGCCGTATGGCCATTTTTGTGCATGGCGCAGCGCCAAGTGGGAAATGGTGGTATCGAGGCTGAAGGCAGCAGGAAAGCCCGCAGCCCCCAGGTCTGTGGGGCTACGCAAGCGGTTCCCAAAGAGCTTTAGAACAAGGCATAGTTTTCCCTGCTGGCTCTTTGGGCATGGGACCCATCTCCACCCATAGGCCATTTTTGTGCCTGATAGGGCGCCAAGTGGGAAAGGGTGGCTTTGAGGCTGAAGACAGCAGGAAAGCCCGCAGCCCCCACGTCTGTGGGGCCAAGCAAGCGGTTCCCAAAGAGCTTTAGAACAAGGCATAGTTTTCCCTGCTGGCTCTTTGGGCGGGGGACCCATCTCCAGCCGTATGGCCATTTTTGAGCCTGGCGCGGCGCCAAGTGGGAAAGGGTGGTTTTGAGGCTGAAGGCAGCAGCAAAGCCTGCAGCCCTAACGTCTGTGGGGCTACGCAAGCGGTTCCCAAAGAGCTTTAGAACAAGGCAGAGTTTTCCCTGCTGGCTCTTTGGGCGGCGGACACATGTCCAGTCGTATGGCCATTTTTGTGCCTGGCGCGGCGCCAAGTGGGAAAGGGTGGTGTCGAGTCTGAAGGCAGCAGGAAAGCCTGCAGCCCCCAGGTCTGTGGGGCTATGCAAGCGGTTCCCAAAGAGCTTTAGAACAAGGCATAGTTTTCCCTGCTGGCTCTTTGGGCATGGGACCCATCTCCAGCCATATGGCCATTTTTGTGCCTGGCGCGGCGCAAAGTGGGAAAGGGTGGTTTTGAGGCTGAAGGCAGCAGGAAAGCCCGCAGCCCCCAGGTCTGTGGGGCTACGCAAGCGGTTCCCAAAGAGCTTTAGAACAAGGCATAGTTTTCCCTGCTGGCTCTTTGGGCGGGGGACCCATCTCCAGCCGTACGGCCATTTTTGTGCCTGGCGCGGCGCCAAGAGGGAAAGGGTGGTGTCGAGGCTAAAGGCAGCAGGAAAGCCCGCAGCCCCCAGGTCTGTGGGGCTACGCAAGCGGTTCCCAAAGAGCTTTAGAACAAGGCATAGTTTTCCCTGCTGGCTCTTTGGGCATGGGACCCATCTCCACCCATAGGCCATTTTTGTGCCTGATAGGGCGCCAAGTGGGAAAGGGTGGCTTTGAGGCTGAAGACAGCAGGAAAGCCTGCAGCCCCCAGGTCTGTGGGGCTACGCAAGCGGTTCCCAAAGAGCTTTAGAACAAGGCATAGTTTTCCCTGCTGGCTCTTTGGGCGGGGGACCCATCTCCAGCCGTATGGCTATTTTTGTGCCTGACGCGGTGCGTAGTGGCATAGGGTGGTTTTGAGGCTGAAGGCAGCAGGAAAGCCCGCAGCCCCCACGTCTGTGGGGCCAAGCAAGCGGTTCCCAAAGAGCTTTAGAACAAGGCATAGTTTTCCCAGCTGGCTCTTTGGGCGGGGGACCCATCTCCAGCCGTATGGCCATTTTTGTGCCTGGCGCGAAGCCAAGTGGGAAAGGGTGGTTTTGAGGCTGAAGGCAGCAGCAAAGCCTGCAGCCCTAACGTCTGTGGGGCTACGCAAGCGGTTCCCAAAGAGCTTTAGAACAAGGCAGAGTTTTCCCTGCTGGCTCTTTGGGCGGCGGACACATGTCCAGTCGTATGGCCATTTTTGTGCCTGGCGCGGCGCCAAGTGGGAAAGGGTGGTGTCGAGTCTGAAGGCAGCAGGAAAGCCTGCAGCCCCCAGGTCTGTGGGGCTATGGAAGCGGTTCCCAAAGAGCTTTAGAACAAGGCAGAGTTTTCCCTGCTGGCTCTTTGGGCGGGGGACCCATCTCCAGCCGTATGGCCATTTTTGTGCCTGGCGCGGCGCCAAGTGGGAAAGGGTGGTGTCGAGGCTGAAGGCAGCAGGAAAGCCCGCAGCCCCCACGTCTGTGGGGCCAAGCAAGCGGTTCCCAAAGAGCTTTAGAACAAGGCATAGTTTTCCCTGCTGGCTCTTTGGGCGGGGGACCCATCTCCAGACGTATGGCTATTTTTGTGCCTGGCGCGGTGCGTAGTGGCATAGGGTGGTTTTGAGGCTGAAGGCAGCAGGAAAGCCCGCAGCCCCCAGGTCTGTGGGCCCAAGCAAGCGGTTCCCAAAGAGCTTTAGAACAAGGCATAGTTTTCCCTGCTGGCTCTTTGGGCATGGGACCCATCTCCAGCCATAGGCCATTTTTGTGCCTGATAGGGCGCCAAGTGGGAAAGGGTGGCTTTGAGGCTGAAGACAGCAGGAAAGCCTGCAGCTCCCAGGTCTGTGGGGCTATGCAAGCGGTTCCCAAAGAGCTTTAGAACAAGGCATATTTTTCCCTGCTGGCTCTTTGGGCGGGGGACCCATCTCCAGCCGTATGGCCATTTTTGTGCCTGGCGCGGCGCCAAGTGGGAAAGGGTGGTGTCGAGGCTGAAGGCAGCAGGAAAGCCTGCAGCCCCCAGGTCTGTGGGGCTACGCAAGCGGTTCCCAAAGAGCTTTAGAACAAGGCATAGTTTTCCCTGCTGGCTCTTTGGGTGGGGGACCCATCTCCAGACGTATGGCTATTTTTGTTCCTGGCGCGGTGCGTAGTGGCATAGGGTGGTTTTGAGGCTGAAGGCAGCAGGAAAGCCCGCAGCCCCCACGTCTGTGGGCCCAAGCAAGCGGTTCCCAGAGAGCTTTAGAACAAGGCATAGTTTTCCCTGCTGGCTCTTTGGGCGGGGGACCAACTCCAGCCATATGGCCATTTTTGTGCCTGGCGCGGTGCGTAGTGGGAAAGGGTGGTTTTGAGGCTGAAGGCAGCAGGAAAGCCCGCAGCCCCCAGGTCTGTGGGGCCAAGCAAGCGGTTCCCAAAGAGCTTTAGAACAAGGCATAGTTTTCCCTGCTGGCTCTTTGGGCATGGGACCCAGCTCCAGCCATAGGCCATTTTTGTGCCTGGCGCGGCGCCAAGTGGGAAAGGGTGGCTTTGAGGCTGAAGGCAGCAGCAAAGCCCGCAGCCCCCAGGTCTGTGGGGCTACGCAAGCGGTTCCCAAAGAGCTTTAGAACAAGGCATAGTTTTCCCTGCTGGCTCTTTGGGCGGGGGACCCATCTCCAGCCGTATGGCCATTTTTGTGCCTGATAGGGCGCCAAGTGGGAAAGGGTGGTGTCGAGGCTGAAGGCAGCAGGAAAGCCCGCAGCCCCCAGGTCTGTGGGGCCAAGCAAGCGGTTCCCAAAGAGCTTTAGAACAAGGCATAGTTTTCCCTGCTGGCTCTTTGGGCGGGGGACACATCTCCAGCCGTATGGCCATTTTTGTGCCTGATAGGGCGCCAAGTGGGAAAGGGTGGCTTTGAGGCTGAAGACAGCAGGAAAGCCTGCAGCCCCCAGGTCTGTGGGGCTATGCAAGCGGTACCCAAAGAGCTTTAGAACAAGGCATAGTTTTCCCTGCTGGCTCTTTGGGCGGGGGACCCATCTCCAGCCGTATGGCCATTTTTGTGCCTGGCGCGGCGCCAAGTGGGAAAGGGTGGTGTCGAGGCTGAAGGCAGCAGGAAAGCCCGCAGCCCCCAGGTCTGTGGGGCTACGCAAGCGGTTCCCAAAGAGCTTTAGAACAAGGCATAGTTTTCGCTGCTCGCTCTTTGGGCGGGGGACCCATCTCCAGCCGTATGGCCATTTTTGTGCCTGGCGAAGCCCCAAGAGGGAAAGGGTGGCTTTGAATCTGAAGGCAGCAGGAAAGCCCGCAGCCCCCAGGTCTGTGGGGCTACGCAAGCGGTTCCCAAAGAGCTTTAGAACAAGGCATAGTTTTCCCTGCTGGCTCTTTGGGCGGGGGACCCATCTCCAGCCGTATGGCCATTTTTGTCCCTGGCCCGGCGCCAAGTGGGAAAGGGTGGTGTTGAGGCTGAAGGCAGCAGCAAAGACTGCAGCCCCCAGGTCTGTGGGGCTACGCAAGCGGTTCCCAAAGAGCTTTAGAACAAGGCATAGTTTTCCCTGCTGGCTCTTTGGGCCTGGGACCCATCTCCAGCCATAGGCCATTTTTGTGCTTGATAGGGCGCCAAGTGGGAAAGGGTGGCTTTGAGGCTGAAGGCAGCAGGAAAGCCTGCAGCCCCCAGGTCTGTGGGGCTACGCAAGCAGTTCCCAAAGAGCTTTAGAACAAGGCATAGTTTTCCCTGCTGGCTCTTTGTTCGGGGGACCCATCTCCAGCCATAGGCCATTTTTGTGCCTGGCCCGGCGCCCAGTGGGAAAAGGTGGCTTTGAGGCTTGAAGGCAGCAGGAAAGCCCGCAGCCCCCAGGTCTGTGGGGCTACGCAAGCGGTTCCCAAAGAGCTTTAGAACAAGGCATAGTTTTCCCTGCTGGCTCTCTGGGCGGGGGACCCATCTCCAGCCGTATGGCCATTTTTGAGCCTGGCGCGGCGCCAAGTGGGAAAGGGTTGTGTCGAGGCTAAAGGCAGCAGGAAAGCCCGCAGCCCCCAGGTCTGTGGGGCTACGCAAGCGGTTCCCAAAGAGCTTTAGAACAAGGCATAATTTTCCCTGCTGGCTCTTTGGGCGGGGGACCCATCTCCAGCCGTATGGCCATTTTTGTGCCTGGCGCAGCGCCAAGTGGGAAAGGGTGGTTTTGAGGCTGAAGGCAGCAGCAAAGCCTGCAGCCCCCAGGTCTGTGGGGCTACGCAAGCGGTTCCCAAAGAGCTTTAGAACAAGGCATAGTTTTCCCTGCTGGCTCTTTGGGCGGGGGACCCATCTCCAGCCGTATGGCCATTTTTGTGCCTGGCCGGGGGCCAAGTGGGAAAGGGTGGTTTTGAGGCTGAAGGCAGCAGGAAAGCCCGCAGCCCCCAGGTCTGTGCGGCTACGCAAGCGGTTCCCAAAGAGCTTTAGAACAAGGCATAGTTTTCCCTGCTGGCTCTTTGGGCATGGGACCCATCTCCAGCCATAGGCCATTTTTGTGCTTGATAGGGCGCCAAGTGGGAAAGGGTTGCTTTGAGGCTGAAGGCAGCAGGAAAGCCCGCAGCCCCCAGGTCTGTGGGGCTACGCAAGCGGTTCCCAAAGAGCTTTAGAACAAGGCATAGTTTTCCCTGCTGGCTCTCTGGGCGGGGGACCCATCTCCAGCCGTATGGCCATTTTTGAGCCTGGCGCGGCGCCAGGTGGGAAAGGGTGGCTTTGAGGCTGAAGGCAGGAGCAAAGCCTGCAGCCCCCAGGTCTGTGGTGCTACGCAAGCGGTTCCCAAAGAGCTTTAGAACAAGGCATAGTTTTCCCAGCTGGCTCTTAGGGCATGGGACCCATCTCCAGCCATAGGCCATTTTTGTGCCTGGCGCGAAGCCAAGTGGGAAAGGGTGCTGTCGAGGCTGAAGGCAGCAGGAAAGCCCGCAGCCCCAAGGTCTGTGGGGCTACGCAAGCGGTTCCCAAAGAGCTTTAGAACAAGGCATAGTTTTCCCTGCTGGCTCTTTGGGCGGGGGACCCATCTCCAGCCATACGGCCATTTTTGTGCCTGGCGCGGCGCCAAGAGGGAAAGGGTGGTGTCGAGGCTAAAGGCAGCAGGAAAGCCCGCAGCCCCCAGGTCTGTGGGGCTACGCAAGCGGTTCCCAAAGAGCTTTAGAACAAGGCATAGTTTTCCCTGCTGGCTCTTTGGGCATGGGACCCATCTCCACCCATAGGCCATTTTTGTGCCTGATAGGGCGCCAAGTGGGAAAGGGTGCCTTTGAGGCTGAAGACAGCAGGAAAGCCTGCAGCCCCCAGGTCTGTGGGGCTACGCAAGCGGTTCCCAAAGAGCTTTAGAACAAGGCATAGTTTTCCCTGCTGGCTCTTTGGGTGGGGGACCCATCTCCAGCCGTATGGCTATTTTTGTGCCTGACGCGGTGCGTAGTGGCATAGGGTGGTTTTGAGGCTGAAGGCAGCAGGAAAGCCCGCAGCCCCCACGTCTGTGGGGCCAAGCAAGCGGTTCCCAAAGAGCTTTAGAACAAGGCATAGTTTTCCCTGCTGGCTCTTTGGGCGGGGGACCCATCTCCAGCCGTATGGCCATTTTTGTGCCTGGCGCGGTGCGTAGTGGGAAAGGGTGGTTTTGAGGCTGAAGTCAGCAGGAAAGCCCGCAGCCCCCAGGTCTGTGGGGCTACGCAAGCGGTTCCCAAAGAGCTTTAGAACAAGGCATAGTTTTCCCTGCTGGCTCTTTGGGCGGGGGACCCATCTCCAGCCGTATGGCCATTTTTGTGCCTGGCGCGGCGCCAAGTGGGTAAGGGTGGTGTCGAGGCTGAAGGCAGCAGCAAAGCCTGCAGCCCCCAGGTCTGTGGGGCCAAGCAAGCGGTTCCCAAAGAGCTTTAGAACAAGGCATAGTTTTCCCTGCTGGCTCTTTGGGCATGGGACCCATCTCCAGCCGTATGGCCATTTTTGTCCCTGGCCCGGCGCCAAGTGGGAAAGGGTGGCTTTGAGGCTGAAGGCAGCAGGAAAGCCCGCAGCCCCCAGGTCTGTGGGGCTACGCAAGCGGTTCCCAAAGAGCTTTAGAACAAGGCATAGTTTTCCCTGCTCGCTCTTAGGGCATGGGACCCATCTCCAGCCATAGGCCATTTTTGTGCCTGGCGCGAAGCCAAGTGGGAAAGGGTGCTGTCGAGGCTAAAGGCAGCAGGAAAGCCCGCAGCCCCCAGGTCTGTGGGGCTACGCAAGCGGTTCCCAAAGAGCTTTAGAACAAGGCATAGTTTTCCCTGCTGGCTCTTTGGGCGGGGGACCCATCTCCAGCCGTATGGCCATTTTTGTGCCTGGCGCGGCGCCAAGTGGGAAAGGGTGGTGTCGAGTCTGAAGGCAGCAGGAAAGCCTGCAGCCCCCAGGTCTGTGGGGCTACGCAAGCGGTTCCCAAAGAGCTTTAGAACAAGGCAGAGTTTTCCCTGCTGGCTCTTTGGGCGGGGGACCCATCTCCAGCCGTATGGCCATTTTTGTGCCTGGCGCGGCGCCAAGTGGGAAAGGGTGGTGTCGAGGCTGAAGGCAGCAGGAAAGCCCGCAGCCCCCACGTCTGTGGGGCCAAGCAAGCGGTTCCCAAAGAGCTTTAGAACAAGGCATAGTTTTCCCTGCTGGCTCTTTGGGCGGGGGACCCATCTCCAGACGTATGGCTATTTTTGTGCCTGGCGCGGTGCGTAGTGGCATAGGGTGGTTTTGAGGCTGAAGGCAGCAGGAAAGCCCGCAGCCCCCAGGTCTGTGGGCCCAAGCAAGCGGTTCCCAGAGAGCTTTAGAACAAGGCATAGTTTTCCCTGCTGGCTCTTTGGGCATGGGACCCATCTCCAGCCATAGGCCATTTTTGTGCCTCATAGGGCGCCAAGTGGGAAAGGGTGGCTTTGAGGCTGAAGACAGCAGGAAAGCCTGCAGCTCCCAGGTCTGTGGGTCTATGCAAGCGGTTCCCAAAGAGCTTTAGAACAAGGCATAGTTTTCCCTGCTGGCTCTCTGGGCGGGGACCCATCTCCAGCCGTATGGCCATTTTTGAGCCTGGCGCGGCGCCAGGTGGGAAAGGGTGGCTTTGAGGCTGAAGGCAGCAGGAAAGCCTGCAGCCCCCAGGTCTGTGGGGCTACGCAAGCGGTTCCCAAAGAGCTTTAGAACAAGGCATAGTTTTCCCTGCTGGCTCTTAGGGCGGGGGACCCATCTCCAGCCGTATGGCCATTTTTGAGCCTGGCGCGGCGCCAAGTGGGAAAGGGTGGTGTCGAGGCTGAAGGCAGCAGGAAAGCCCGCAGCCCCCAGGTCTGTGGGGCTACGCAAGCGGTTCCCAAAGAGCTTTAGAACAAGGCATAGTTTTCCCTGCTCGCTCTTTGGGCGGGGGACCCATCTCCAGCCGTATGGCCATTTTTGTGCCTGGCGAAGCCCCAAGAGGGAAAGGGTGGCTTTGAATCTGAAGGCAGCAGGAAAGCCCGCAGCCCCCAGGTCTGTGGGGCTATGCAAGCGGTTCCCAAAGAGCTTTAGAACAAGGCATAGTTTTCCCTGCTGGCTCTTTGGGCGGGGGACCCATCTCCAGCCGTATGGCCATTTTTGTGCCTGATAGGGCGCCAAGTGGGAAAGGGTGGTGTTGAGGCTGAAGGCAGCAGCAAAGACTGCAGCCCCCAGGTCTGTGGGGCCAAGCAAGCGGTTCCCAAAGAGCTTTAGAACAAGGCATAGTTTTCCCTGCTGGCTCTTTGGGCGGGGGACCCATCTCCAGCCGTATGGCCATTTTTGTGCCTGGCACGGCGCCAAGTGGGAAAGGGTGGCTTTGAGGCTGAAGGCAGCAGCAAAGCCCGCAGCCCCCAGGTCTGTGGGGCTACGCAAGCGGTTCCCAAAGAGCTTTAGAACAAGGCATAGTTTTCCCTGCTGGCTCTTTGGGCGGGGGACCCATCTCCAGCCGTATGGCCATTTTTGTGCCTGGCCCGGCGCCAAGTGGGAAAGGGTGGCTTTGAGGCTGAAGGCAGCAGCAAAGCCTGCAGCCCCCAGGTCTGTGGGGCTACGCAAGCGGTTCCCAAAGAGCTTTAGAACAAGGCATAGTTTTCCCTGCTGGCTCTCTGGGCGGGGGACCCATCTGCAGCCGTATGGCCATTTTTGAGCCTGGAGCAGTGCCAAGTGGGAAAGGGTGGTTTTGAGGGTGAAGGCAGCAGGAAAGCCCGCAGCCCCCAGGTCTGTGGGGCTACGCAAGCGGTTCCCAAAGAGCTTTAGAACAAGGCATAGTTTTCCCTGCTGGCTCTTTGGGCGGGGGACCCATCTCCAACCGTATGGCCATTTTTGTGCCTGGCGCGGCGCCAAGTGGGAAAGGGTGGTGTCGAGGCTGAAGGCAGCAGGAAAGCCCGCAGCCCCCACGTCTGTGGGGCCAAGCAAGCGGTTCCCAAAGAGCTTTAGAACAAGGCATAGTTTTCCCTGCTGGCTCTTTGGGCATGGGACCCATCTCCACCCATAGGCCATTTTTGTGCTTGATAGGGCGCCAAGTGGGAAAGGGTGGCTTTGAGGCTGAAGGCAGCAGGAAAGCCTGCAGCCCCCAGGTCTGTGGGGCTACGCAAGCAGTTCCCAAAGAGCTTTAGAACAAGGCATAGTTTTCCCTGCTGGCTCTTTGTTCGGGGGACCCATCTCCAGCCATAGGCCATTTTTGTGCCTGGCCCGGCGCCCAGTGGGAAAGGGTGGCTTTGAGGCTTGAAGGCAGCAGGAAAGCCCGCAGCCCCCAGGTCTGTGGGGCTACGCAAGCGGTTCCCAAAGAGCTTTAGAACAAGGCATAGTTTTCCCTGCTGGCTCTCTGGGCGGGGGACCCATCTCCAGCCGTATGGCCATTTTTGAGCCTGGCGCGGCGCCAAGTGGGAAAGGGTTGTGTCGAGGCTAAAGGCAGCAGGAAAGCCCGCAGCCCCCAGGTCTGTGGGGCTACGCAAGCGGTTCCCAAAGAGCTTTAGAACAAGGCATAATTTTCCCTGCTGGCTCTTTGGGCGGGGGACCCATCTCCAGCCGTATGGCCATTTTTGTGCCTGGCGCGGCGCCAAGTGGGAAAGGGTGGCTTTGAGGCTGAAGGCAGCAGCAAAGCCCGCAGCCCCCAGGTCTGTGGGGCTACGCAAGCGGTTCCCAAAGAGCTTTAGAACAAGGCATAGTTTTCCCTGCTGGCTCTTTGGGCGGGGGACACATCTCCAGCCGTATGGCCATTTTTGTGCCTGATAGGGCGCCAAGTGGGAAAGGGTGGTGTCGAGGCTGAAGGCAGCAGGAAAGCCCGCAGCCCCCAGGTCTGTGCGGCTACGCAAGCGGTTCCCAAAGAGCTTTAGAACAAGGCATAGTTTTCCCTGCTGGCTCTTTGGGCGGGGGACCCATCTCCAGCCGTATGGCCATTTTTGTGCCTGATAGGGCGCCAAGTGGGAAAGGGTGGCTTTGAGGCTGAAGACAGCAGGAAAGCCTGCAGCCCCCAGGTCTGTGGGGCTATGCAAGCGGTTCCCAAAGAGCTTTAGAACAAGGCATAGTTTTCCCTGCTGGCTCTTAGGGCGGGGGACCCATCTCCAGCCGTATGGCCATTTTTGAGCCTGGCGCGGCGCCAAGTGGGAAAGGGTGGTGTCGAGGCTGAAGGCAGCAGGAAAGCCCGCAGCCCGCAGGTCTGTGGGGCTATGCAAGCGGTTCCCAAAGAGCTTTAGAACAAGGCATAGTTTTCCCTGCTCGCTCTTTGGGCGGGGGACCCATCTCCAGCCGTATGGCCATTTTTGTGCCTGGCGAAGCCCCAAGAGGGAAAGGGTGGCTTTGAATCTGAAGGCAGCAGGAAAGCCCGCAGCCCCCAGGTCTGTGGGGCTACGCAAGCGGTTCCCAAAGAGCTTTAGAACAAGGCATAGTTTTCCCTGCTCGCTCTTTGGGCGGGGGACCCATCTCCAGCCGTATGGCCATTTTTGTCCCTGGCCCGGCGCCAAGTGGGAAAGGGTGGTGTTGAGGCTGAAGGCAGCAGCAAAGACTGCAGCCCCCAGGTCTGTGGGGCCAAGCAAGCGGTTCCCAAAGAGCTTTAGAACAAGGCATAGTTTTCCCTGCTGGCTCTTTGGGCGGGGGACCCATCTCCAGCCGTATGGCCATTTTTGTGCCTGGCACGGCGCCAAGTGGGAAAGGGTGGCTTTGAGGCTGAAGGCAGCAGCAAAGCCCGCAGCCCCCAGGTCTGTGGGGCTACGCAAGCGGTTCCCAAAGAGCTTTAGAACAAGGCAGAGTTTTCCCTGCTGGCTCTTTGGGCGGGGGACCCATCTCCAGCCGTATGGCCATTTTTGTGCCTGGCGCGGCGCCAAGTGGGAAAGGGTGGTGTCGAGGCTGAAGGCAGCAGGAAAGCCCGCAGCCCCCACGTCTGTGGGGCCAAGCAAGCGGTTCCCAAAGAGCTTTAGAACAAGGCATAGTTTTCCCTGCTGGCTCTTTGGGCATGGGACCCATCTCCAGCCATAGGCCATTTTTGTGCTTGATAGGGCGCCAAGTGGGAAAGGGTGGCTTTGAGGCTGAAGGCAGCAGGAAAGCCTGCAGCCCCCAGGTCTGTGGGGCTACGCAAGCAGTTCCCAAAGAGCTTTAGAACAAGGCATAGTTTTCCCTGCTGGCTCTTTGTTCGGGGGACCCATCTCCAGCCATAGGCCATTTTTGTGCCTGGCCCGGCGCCCAGTGGGAAAGGGTGGCTTTGAGGCTTGAAGGCAGCAGGAAAGCCCGCAGCCCCCAGGTCTGTGGGGCTACGCAAGCGGTTCCCAAAGAGCTTTAGAACAAGGCATAGTTTTCCCTGCTGGCTCTTTGGGCGGGGGACCCATCTCCAGCCGTATGGCCATTTTTGAGCCTGGCGCGGCGCCAAGTGGGAAAGGGTTGTGTCGAGGCTAAAGGCAGCAGGAAAGCCCGCAGCCCCCAGGTCTGTGGGGCTACGCAAGCGGTTCCCAAAGAGCTTTAGAACAAGGCATAATTTTCCCTGCTGGCTCTTTGGGCGGGGGACCCATCTCCAGCCGTATGGCCATTTTTGTGCCTGGCGCGGTGCGTAGTGGGAAAGGGTGGTTTTGAGGCTGAAGGCAGCAGCAAAGCCCGCAGCCCCCAGGTCTGTGGGGCTACGACAAGCGGTTCCCAAAGAGCTTTAGAACAAGGCATAGTTTTCCCTGCTGGCTCTTTGGGCGGGGGACCCATCTCCAGCCGTATGGCCATTTTTGTGCCTGGCCGGGGGCCAAGTGGGAAAGGGTGGTTTTGAGGCTGAAGGCAGCAGGAAAGCCCGCAGCCCCCAGGTCTGTGCGGCTACGCAAGCGGTTCCCAAAGAGCTTTAGAACAAGGCATAGTTTTCCCTGCTGGCTCTTTGGGCGGGGGACCCATCTCCAGCCATAGGCCATTTTTGTGCTTGATAGGGCGCCAAGTGGGAAAGGGTTGCTTTGAGGCTGAAGACAGCAGGAAAGCCCGCAGCCCCCAGGTCTGTGGGGCTACGCAAGCGGTTCCCAAAGAGCTTTAGAACAAGGCATAGTTTTCCCTGCTGGCTCTCTGGGCGGGGGACCCATCTCCAGCCGTATGGCCATTTTTGAGCCTGGCGCGGCGCCAGGTGGGAAAGGGTGGCTTTGAGGCTGAAGGCAGGAGCAAAGCCTGCAGCCCCCAGGTCTGTGGTGCTACGCAAGCGGTTCCCAAAGAGCTTTAGAACAAGGC
Source organism: Rissa tridactyla (assembly GCF_028500815.1). NCBI lineage: Eukaryota > Metazoa > Chordata > Aves > Charadriiformes > Laridae > Rissa > Rissa tridactyla. The sequence goes on along the minus strand of NW_026529464.1, from coordinate 46,106 downwards.
ATAGTTTTCCCAGCTGGCTCTTAGGGCATGGGACCCATCTCCAGCCATAGGCCATTTTTGTGCCTGGCGCGAAGCCAAGTGGGAAAGGGTGCTGTCGAGGCTGAAGGCAGCAGGAAAGCCCGCAGCCCCCAGGTCTGTGGGGCTACGCAAGCGGTTCCCAAAGAGCTTTAGAACAAGGCATAGTTTTCCCTGCTGGCTCTTTGGGCGGGGGACCCATCTCCAGCTTTATGGCCATTTTTGTGCCTGGCCCGGCGCAAAGTGGGAAAGGGTGGCTTTGAGGCTGAAGGCAGCAGGAAAGCCCGCAGCCCCCAGGTCTGTGCGGCTACGCAAGCGGTTCCCAAAGAGCTTTAGAACAAGGCATAGTTTTCCCTGCTGGCTCTTTGGGCGGGGGACCCATCTCCAGCCATACGGCCATTTTTGTGCCTGGCGCGGCGCCAAGAGGGAAAGGGTGGTGTCGAGGCTAAAGGCAGCAGGAAAGCCCGCAGCCCCCAGGTCTGTGGGGCTACGCAAGCGGTTCCCAAAGAGCTTTAGAACAAGGCATAGTTTTCCCTGCTGGCTCTTTGGGCATGGGACCCATCTCCACCCATAGGCCATTTTTGTGCCTGATAGGGCGCCAAGTGGGAAAGGGTGGCTTTGAGGCTGAAGACAGCAGGAAAGCCTGCAGCCCCCAGGTCTGTGGGCTACGCAAGCGGTTCCCAAAGAGCTTTAGAACAAGGCATAGTTTTCCCTGCTGGCTCTTTGGGTGGGGGACCCATCTCCAGCCGTATGGCTATTTTTGTGCCTGACGCGGTGCGTAGTGGCATAGGGTGGTTTTGAGGCTGAAGGCAGCAGGAAAGCCCGCAGCCCCCACGTCTGTGGGGCCAAGCAAGCGGTTCCCAAAGAGCTTTAGAACAAGGCATAGTTTTCCCAGCTGGCTCTTTGGGCGGGGGACCCATCTCCAGCCGTATGGCCATTTTTGTGCCTGGCGCGGTGCGTAGTGGGAAAGGGTGGTTTTGAGGCTGAAGGCAGCAGGAAAGCCCGCAGCCCCCAGGTCTGTGGGGCTACGCAAGCGGTTCCCAAAGAGCTTTAGAACAAGGCATAATTTTCCCTGCTGGCTCTTTGGGCGGGGGACCCATCTCCAGCCGTATGGCCATTTTTGTGCCTGGCGCGGCGCCAAGTGGGTAAGGGTGGTGTCGAGGCTGAAGGCAGCAGCAAAGCCTGCAGCCCCCAGGTCTGTGGGGCTACGCAAGCGGTTCCCAAAGAGCTTTAGAACAAGGCATAGTTTTCCCTGCTGGCTCTTTGGGCATGGGACCCATCTCCAGCCGTATGGCCATTTTTGTCCCTGGCCCGGCGCCAAGTGGGAAAGGGTGGCTTTGAGGCTGAAGGCAGCAGGAAAGCCCGCAGCCCCCAGGTCTGTGGGCCCAAGCAAGCGGTTCCCAGAGAGCTTTAGAACAAGGCATAGTTTTCCCTGCTGGCTCTTTGGGCGGGGGACCCATCTCCAGCCATATGGCCATTTTTGTGCCTGGCGCGAAGCCAAGTGGGAAAGGGTGCTGTCGAGGCTGAAGGCAGCAGGAAAGCCCGCAGCCCCCAGGTCTGTGGGGCTACACAAGCGGTTCCCAAAGAGCTTTAGAACAAGGCATAGTTTTCCCTGCTGGCTCTTTGGGCGGGGGACCCATCTCCAGCCGTATGGCCATTTTTGTGCCTGGCCCGGCGCAAAGTGGGAAAGGGTGGCTTTGAGGCTGAAGGCAGCAGGAAAGCCCGCAGCCCCCAGGTCTGTGCGGCTACGCAAGCGGTTCCCAAAGAGCTTTAGAACAAGGCATAGTTTTCCCTGCTGGCTCTTTGGGCGGGGGACCCATCTCCAGCCGTACGGCCATTTTTGTGCCTGGCGCGGCGCCAAGAGGGAAAGGGTGGTGTCGAGGCTAAAGGCAGCAGGAAAGCCCGCAGCCCCCAGGTCTGTGGGGCTACGCAAGCGGTTCCCAAAGAGCTTTAGAACAAGGCATAGTTTTCCCTGCTGGCTCTTTGGGCGGGGGACCCATCTCCAGCCGTATGGCCATTTTTGTGCATGGCGCAGCGCCAAGTGGGAAATGGTGGTATCGAGGCTGAAGGCAGCAGGAAAGCCCGCAGCCCCCAGGTCTGTGGGGCTACGCAAGCGGTTCCCAAAGAGCTTTAGAACAAGGCATAGTTTTCCCTGCTGGCTCTTTTGGCAGGGGACCCATCTCCAGCCGTATGGCCATTTTTGTCCCTGGCCCGGCGCCAAGTGGGAAAGGGTGGCTTTGAGGCTGAAGGCAGCAGCAAAGACTGCAGCCCCCAGGTCTGTGGGGCCAAGCAAGCGGTTCCCAAAGAGCTTTAGAACAAGGCATAGTTTTCCCTGCTGGCTCTTTGGGCGGGGGACCCATCTCCAGCCGTATGGCCATTTTTGTGCCTGGCACGGCGCCAAGTGGGAAAGGGTGGCTTTGAGGCTGAAGGCAGCAGGAAAGCCCGCAGCCCCCAGGTCTGTGGGGCTACGCAAGCGGTTCCCAAAGAGCTTTAGAACAAGGCATAGTTTTCCCTGCTGGCTCTTTGGGCGGGGGACCCATCTCCAGCCGTATGGCCATTTTTGTGCCTGGCGCGGCGCCAAGTGGGAAAGGGTGGTGTCGAGGCTGAAGGCAGCAGGAAAGCCCGCAGCCCCCACGTCTGTGGGGCCAAGCAAGCGGTTCCCAAAGAGCTTTAGAACAAGGCATAGTTTTCCCTGCTGGCTCTTTGGGCCTGGGACCCATCTCCAGCCATAGGCCATTTTTGTGCTTGATAGGGCGCCAAGTGGGAAAGGGTGGCTTTGAGGCTTGAAGGCAGCAGGAAAGCCCGCAGCCCCCAGGTCTGTGGGGCTACGCAAGCGGTTCCCAAAGAGCTTTAGAACAAGGCATAGTTTTCCCTGCTGGCTCTCTGGGCGGGGGACCCATCTCCAGCCGTATGGCCATTTTTGAGCCTGGCGCGGCGCCAAGTGGGAAAGGGTGGTTTTGAGGCTGAAGGCAGCAGGAAAGCCCGCAGCCCCCAGGTCTGTGGGGCTACGCAAGCGGTTCCCAAAGAGCTTTAGAACAAGGCATAGTTTTCCCTGCTGGCTCTTTGGGCGGGGGACCCATCTCCAGCCGTATGGCCATTTTTGTGCCTGGCGCGGCGCCAAGTGGGAAAGGGTGGCTTTGAGGCTGAAGGCAGCAGCAAAGCCCGCAGCCCCCAGGTCTGTGGGGCTACGCAAGCGGTTCCCAAAGAGCTTTAGAACAAGGCATAGTTTTCCCTGCTGGCTCTTTGGGCGGGGGACCCATCTCCAGCCGTATGGCCATTTTTGTACCTGATAGGGCGCCAAGTGGGAAAGGGTGGTGTCGAGGCTGAAGGCAGCAGGAAAGCCCGCAGCCCCCAGGTCTGTGGGGCTACGCAAGCGGTTCCCAAAGAGCTTTAGAACAAGGCATAGTTTTCCCTGCTGGCTCTTTGGGCGGGGGACCCATCTCCAGCCGTATGGCCATTTTTGTGCCTGATAGGGCGCCAAGTGGGAAATGGTGGCTTTGAGGCTGAAGACAGCAGGAAAGCCTGCAGCCCCCAGGTCTGTGGGGCTATGCAAGCGGTTCCCAAAGAGCTTTAGAACAAGGCATAGTTTTCCCTGCTGGCTCTTTGGGCGGGGGACCCATCTCCAGCCGTATGGCCATTTTTGTGCCTGGCGCGGCGCCAAGTGGGAAAGGGTGGTGTCGAGGCTGAAGGCAGCAGGAAAGCCCGCAGTCCCCAGGTCTGTGGGGCTACGCAAGCGGTTCCCAAAGAGCTTTAGAACAAGGCATAGTTTTCCCTGCTGGCTCTCTGGGCGGGGACCCATCTCCAGCCGTATGGCCATTTTTGAGCCTGGCGCGGCGCCAGGTGGGAAAGGGTGGCTTTGAGGCTGAAGGCAGGAGCAAAGCCTGCAGCCCCCAGGTCTGTGGGGCTACGCAAGCGGTTCCCAAAGAGCTTTAGAACAAGGCATAGTTTTCCCTGCTGGCTCTTAGGGCGGGGGACCCATCTCCAGCCGTATGGCCATTTTTGAGCCTGGCGCGGCGCCAAGTGGGAAAGGGTGGTGTCGAGGCTGAAGGCAGCAGGAAAGCCCGCAGCCCCCAGGTCTGTGGGGCTACGCAAGCGGTTCCCAAAGAGCTTTAGAACAAGGCATAGTTTTCCCTGCTCGCTCTTTGGGCGGGGGACCCATCTCCAGCCGTATGGCCATTTTTGTGCCTGGCGAAGCCCCAAGACGGAAAGGGTGGCTTTGAATCTGAAGGCAGCAGGAAAGCCCGCAGCCCCCAGGTCTGTGGGGCTACGCAAGCGGTTCCCAAAGAGCTTTAGAACAAGGCATAGTTTTCCCTGCTGGCTCTTTGGGCGGGGGACCCATCTCCAGCCGTATGGCCATTTTTGTGCCTGGCGCGGCGCCAAGTGGGAAAGGGTGGTGTCGAGGCTGAAGGCAGCAGGAAAGCCCGCAGCCCCCACGTCTGTGGGGCCAAGCAAGCGGTTCCCAAAGAGCTTTAGAACAAGGCATAGTTTTCCCTGCTGGCTCTTTGGGCCTGGGACCCATCTCCAGCCGTATGGCCATTTTTGAGCCTGGCGCGGCGCCAAGTGGGAAAGGGTGGTGTCGAGGCTGAAGGCAGCAGGAAAGCCCGCAGCCCCCAGGTCTGTGGGGCTACGCAAGCGGTTCCCAAAGAGCTTTAGAACAAGGCATAATTTTCCCTGCTGGCTCTTTGGGCGGGGGACCCATCTCCAGCCGTATGGCCATTTTTGTGCCTGGCGCAGCGCCAAGTGGGAAAGGGTGGTTTTGAGGCTGAAGGCAGCAGCAAAGCCTGCAGCCCCCAGGTCTGTGGGGCTACGCAAGCGGTTCCCAAAGAGCTTTAGAACAAGGCATAGTTTTCCCTGCTGGCTCTTTGGGCGGGGGACCCATCTCCAGCCGTATGGCCTTTTTTGTGCCTGGCCGGGGGCCAAGTGGGAAAGGGTGGTTTTGAGGCTGAAGGCAGCAGGAAAGCCCGCAGCCCCCAGGTCTGTGCGGCTACGCAAGCGGTTCCCAAAGAGCTTTAGAACAAGGCATAGTTTTCCCTGCTGGCTCTTTGGGCATGGGACCCATCTCCAGCCATAGGCCATTTTTGTGCTTGATAGGGCGCCAAGTGGGAAAGGGTTGCTTTGAGGCTGAAGACAGCAGGAAAGCCCGCAGCCCCCAGGTCTGTGGGGCTACGCAAGAGGTTCCCAAAGAGCTTTAGAACAAGGCATAGTTTTCCCTGCTGGCTCTCTGGGCGGGGGACCCATCTCCAGCCGTATGGCCATTTTTGAGCCTGGCGCGGCGCCAGGTGGGAAAGGGTGGCTTTGAGGCTGAAGGCAGGAGCAAAGCCTGCAGCCCCCAGGTCTGTGGTGCTACGCAAGCGGTTCCCAAAGAGCTTTAGAACAAGGCATAGTTTTCCCAGCTGGCTCTTAGGGCATGGGACCCATCTCCAGCCATAGGCCATTTTTGTGCCTGGCGCGAAGCCAAGTGGGAAAGGGTGCTGTCGAGGCTGAAGGCAGCAGGAAAGCCCGCAGCTCCAAGGTCTGTGGGGCTACGCAAGCGGTTCCCAAAGAGCTTTAGAACAAGGCCTAGTTTTCCCTGCTGGCTCTTTGGGCGGGGGACCCATCTCCAGCCGTATGGCCATTTTTGTGCCTGGCCCGGCGCAAAGTGGGAAAGGGTGGCTTTGAGGCTGAAGGCAGCAGGAAAGCCCGCAGCCCCCAGGTCTGTGCGGCTACGCAAGCGGTGCCCAAAGAGCTTTAGAACAAGGCATAGTTTTCCCTGCTGGCTCTTTGGGCATGGGACCCATCTCCAGCCATAGGCCATTTTTGTGCCTGGCGCGGCGCCAAGAGGGAAAGGGTGGTGTCGAGGCTAAAGGCAGCAGGAAAGCCCGCAGCCCCCAGGTCTGTGGGGCTACGCAAGCGGTTCCCAAAGAGCGTTAGAACAAGGCATAGTTTTCCCTGCTGGCTCTTTGGGTGGGGGACCCATCTCCAGCCGTATGGCCATTTTTGTGCATGGCGCAGCGCCAAGTGGGAAATGGTGGTATCGAGGCTGAAGGCAGCAGGAAAGCCCGCAGCCCCCAGGTCTGTGCGGCTACGCAAGCGGTTCCCAAAGAGCTTTAGAACAAGGCATAGTTTTCCCTGCTGGCTCTTTGGGCATGGGACCCATCTCCACCCATAGGCCATTTTTGTGCCTGATAGGGCGCCAAGTGGGAAAGGGTGGCTTTGAGGCTGAAGACAGCAGGAAAGCCTGCAGCCCCCAGGTCTGTGGGGCTACGCAAGCGGTTCCCAAAGAGCTTTAGAACAAGGCATAGTTTTCCCTGCTGGCTCTTTGGGTGGGGGACCCATCTCCAGCCGTATGGCTATTTTTGTGCCTGACGCGGTGCGTAGTGGCATAGGGTGGTTTTGAGGCTGAAGGCAGCAGGAAAGCCCGCAGCCCCCACGTCTGTGGGGCCAAGCAAGCGGTTCCCAAAGAGCTTTAGAACAAGGCATAGTTTTCCCAGCTGGCTCTTTGGGCGGGGGACCCATCTCCAGCCGTATGGCCATTTTTGTGCCTGGCGCGGTGCGTAGTGGGAAAGGGTGGTTTTGAGGCTGAAGGCAGCAGGAAAGCCCGCAGCCCCCAGGTCTGTGGGGCTACGCAAGCGGTTCCCAAAGAGCTTTAGAACAAGGCATAGTTTTCCCTGCTGGCTCTTTGGGCGGGGGACCCATCTCCAGCCGTATGGCCATTTTTGTGCCTGATAGGGCGCCAAGTGGGAAAGGGTGGCTTTGAGGCTGAAGACAGCAGGAAAGCCTGCAGCCCCCAGGTCTGTGGGGCTATGCAAGCGGTTCCCAAAGAGCTTTAGAACAAGGCATAGTTTTCCCTGCTGGCTCTTTGGGCGGGGGACCCATCTCCAGCCGTATGGCCATTTTTGTGCCTGGCGCGGCGCCAAGTGGGAAAGGGTGGTGTCGAGGCTGAAGGCAGCAGGAAAGCCCGCAGCCCCCAGGTCTGTGGGGCTACGCAAGCGGTTCCCAAAGAGCTTTAGAACAAGGCATAGTTTTCCCTGCTGGCTCTCTGGGCGGGGACCCATCTCCAGCCGTATGGCCATTTTTGAGCCTGGCGCGGCGCCAGGTGGGAAAGGGTGGCTTTGAGGCTGAAGGCAGGAGCAAAGCCTGCAGCCCCCAGGTCTGTGGGGCTACGCAAGCGGTTCCCAAAGAGCTTTAGAACAAGGCATAGTTTTCCCTGCTGGCTCTTAGGGCGGGGGACCCATCTCCAGCCGTATGGCCATTTTTGAGCCTGGCGCGGCGCCAAGTGGGAAAGGGTGGTGTCGAGGCTGAAGGCAGCAGGAAAGCCCGCAGCCCCCAGCTCTGTGGGGCTACGCAAGCGGTTCCCAAAGAGCTTTAGAACAAGGCATAGTTTTCCCTGCTCGCTCTTTGGGCGGGGGACCCATCTCCAGCCGTATGGCCATTTTTGTGCCTGGCGAAGCCCCAAGACGGAAAGGGTGGCTTTGAATCTGAAGGCAGCAGGAAAGCCCGCAGCCCCCAGGTCTGTGGGGCTACGCAAGCGGTTCCCAAAGAGCTTTAGAACAAGGCATAGTTTTCCCTGCTGGCTCTTTGGGCGGGGGACCCATCTCCAGCCGTATGGCCATTTTTGTGCCTGGCGCGGCGCCAAGTGGGAAAGGGTGGTGTCGAGGCTGAAGGCAGCAGGAAAGCCCGCAGCCCCCACGTCTGTGGGGCCAAGCAAGCGGTTCCCAAAGAGCTTTAGAACAAGGCATAGTTTTCCCTGCTGGCTCTTTGGGCCTGGGACCCATCTCCAGCCGTATGGCCATTTTTGTGCCTGGCACGGCGCCAAGTGGGAAAGGGTGGCTTTGAGGCTGAAGGCAGCAGCAAAGCCCGCAGCCCCCAGGTCTGTGGGGCTACGCAAGCGGTTCCCAAAGAGCTTTAGAACAAGGCATAGTTTTCCCTGCTGGCTCTTTGTTCGGGGGACCCATCTCCAGCCATAGGCCATTTTTGTGCCTGGCCCGGCGCCCAGTGGGAAAGGGTAGCTTTGAGGCTTGAAGGCAGCAGGAAAGCCCGCAGCCCCCAGGTCTGTGGGGCTACGCAAGCGGTTCCCAAAGAGCTTTAGAACAAGGCATAGTTTTCCCTGCTGGCTCTCTGGGCGGGGGACCCATCTCCAGCCGTATGGCCATTTTTGAGCCTGGCGCGGCGCCAAGTGGGAAAGGGTTGTGTCGAGGCTAAAGGCAGCAGGAAAGCCCGCAGCCCCCAGGTCTGTGGGGCTACGCAAGCGGTTCCCAAAGAGCTTTAGAACAAGGCATAATTTTCCCTGCTGGCTCTTTGGGCGGGGGACCCATCTCCAGCCGTATGGCCATTTTTGTGCCTGGCGCAGCGCCAAGTGGGAAAGGGTGGTTTTGAGGCTGAAGGCAGCAGCAAAGCCTGCAGCCCCCAGGTCTGTGGGGCTACGCAAGCGGTTCCCAAAGAGCTTTAGAACAAGGCATAGTTTTCCCTGCTGGCTCTTTGGGCGGGGGACCCATCTCCAGCCGTATGGCCATTTTTGTGCCTGGCCGGGGGCCAAGTGGGAAAGGGTGGTTTTGAGGCTGAAGGCAGCAGGAAAGCCCGCAGCCCCCAGGTCTGTGCGGCTACGCAAGCGGTTCCCAAAGAGCTTTAGAACAAGGCATAGTTTTCCCTGCTGGCTCTTTGGGCATGGGACCCATCTCCAGCCATAGGCCATTTTTGTGCTTGATAGGGCGCCAAGTGGGAAAGGGTTGCTTTGAGGCTGAAGACAGCAGGAAAGCCCGCAGCCCCCAGGTCTGTGGGGCTACGCAAGAGGTTCCCAAAGAGCTTTAGAACAAGGCATAGTTTTCCCTGCTGGCTCTCTGGGCGGGGGACCCATCTCCAGCCGTATGGCCATTTTTGAGCCTGGCGCGGCGCCAGGTGGGAAAGGGTGGCTTTGAGGCTGAAGGCAGGAGCAAAGCCTGCAGCCCCCAGGTCTGTGGTGCTACGCAAGCGGTTCCCAAAGAGCTTTAGAACAAGGCATAGTTTTCCCAGCTGGCTCTTAGAGCATGGGACCCATCTCCAGCCATAGGCCATTTTTGTGCCTGGCGCGAAGCCAAGTGGGAAAGGGTGCTGTCGAGGCTGAAGGCAGCAGGAAAGCCCGCAGCTCCAAGGTCTGTGGGGCTACGCAAGCGGTTCCCAAAGAGCTTTAGAACAAGGCATAGTTTTCCCTGCTGGCTCTTTGGGCGGGGGACCCATCTCCAGCCGTATGGCCATTTTTGTGCCTGGCCCGGCGCAAAGTGGGAAAGGGTGGCTTTGAGGCTGAAGGCAGCAGGAAAGCCCGCAGCCCCCAGGTCTGTGCGGCTACGCAAGCGGTGCCCAAAGAGCTTTAGAACAAGGCATAGTTTTCCCTGCTGGCTCTTTGGGCATGGGACCCATCTCCAGCCATAGGCCATTTTTGTGCCTGGCGCGGCGCCAAGAGGGAAAGGGTGGTGTCGAGGCTAAAGGCAGCAGGAAAGCCCGCAGCCCCCAGGTCTGTGGGGCTACGCAAGCGGTTCCCAAAGAGCGTTAGAACAAGGCATAGTTTTCCCTGCTGGCTCTTTGGGTGGGGGACCCATCTCCAGCCGTATGGCCATTTTTGTGCATGGCGCAGCGCCAAGTGGGAAATGGTGGTATCGAGGCTGAAGGCAGCAGGAAAGCCCGCAGCCCCCAGGTCTGTGCGGCTACGCAAGCGGTTCCCAAAGAGCTTTAGAACAAGGCATAGTTTTCCCTGCTGGCTCTTTGGGCATGGGACCCATCTCCACCCATAGGCCATTTTTGTGCCTGATAGGGCGCCAAGTGGGAAAGGGTGGCTTTGAGGCTGAAGACAGCAGGAAAGCCTGCAGCCCCCAGGTCTGTGGGGCTACGCAAGCGGTTCCCAAAGAGCTTTAGAACAAGGCATAGTTTTCCCTGCTGGCTCTTTGGGTGGGGGACCCATCTCCAGCCGTATGGCTATTTTTGTGCCTGACGCGGTGCGTAGTGGCATAGGGTGGTTTTGAGGCTGAAGGCAGCAGGAAAGCCCGCAGCCCCCACGTCTGTGGGGCCAAGCAAGCGGTTCCCAAAGAGCTTTAGAACAAGGCATAGTTTTCCCAGCTGGCTCTTTGGGCGGGGGACCCATCTCCAGCCGTATGGCCATTTTTGTGCCTGGCGCGGTGCGTAGTGGGAAAGGGTGGTTTTGAGGCTGAAGGCAGCAGGAAAGCCCGCAGCCCCCAGGTCTGTGGGGCTACGCAAGCGGTTCCCAAAGAGCTTTAGAACAAGGCATAGTTTTCCCTGCTGGCTCTTTGGGCGGGGGACCCATCTCCAGCCGTATGGCCATTTTTGTGCCTGGCGCGGCGCCAAGTGGGTAAGGGTGGTGTCGAGGCTGAAGGCAGCAGCAAAGCCTGCAGCCCCCAGGTCTGTGGGGCCAAGCAAGCGGTTCCCAAAGAGCTTTAGAACAAGGCATAGTTTTCCCTGCTGGCTCTTAGGGCATGGGACCCATCTCCAGCCATAGGCCATTTTTGTGCCTGGCGCGGCGCCAAGTGGGAAAGGGTGCTGTCGAGGCTGAAGGCAGCAGGAAAGCCCGCAGCCCCAAGGTCTGTGGGGCTACGCAAGCGGTTCCCAAAGAGCTTTAGAACAAGGCATAGTTTTCCCTGCTGGCTCTTTGGGCGGGGGACCCATCTCCAGCCGTATGGCCATTTTTGTGCCTGGCCCGGCGCAAAGTGGGAAAGGGTGGCTTTGAGGCTGAAGGCAGCAGGAAAGCCCGCAGCCCCCAGGTCTGTGCGGCTACGCAAGCGGTTCCCAAAGAGCTTTAGAACAAGGCATAGTTTTCCCTGCTGGCTCTTTGGGCGGGGGACCCATCTCCAGCCGTACGGCCATTTTTGTGCCTGGCCCGGCGCAAAGTGGGAAAGGGTGGCTTTGAGGCTGAAGGCAGCAGGAAAGCCCGCAGCCCCCAGGTCTGTGGGGCTACGCAAGCGGTTCCCAAAGAGCTTTAGAACAAGGCATAGTTTTCCCTGCTGGCTCTTTGGGTGGGGGACCCATCTCCAGCCGTATGGCTATTTTTGTGCCTGACGCGGTGCGTAGTGGCATAGGGTGGTTTTGAGGCTGAAGGCAGCAGGAAAGCCCGCAGCCCCCACGTCTGTGGGGCCAAGCAAGCGGTTCCCAAAGAGCTTTAGAACAAGGCATAGTTTTCCCAGCTGGCTCTTTGGGCGGGGGACCCATCTCCAGCCGTATGGCCATTTTTGTGCCTGGCCCGGCGCAAAGTGGGAAAGGGTGGTGTCGAGGCTGAAGGCAGCAGGAAAGCCCGCAGCCCCCAGGTCTGTGCGGCTACGCAAGCGGTGCCCAAAGAGCTTTAGAACAAGGCATAGTTTTCCCTGCTGGCTCTTTGGGCATGGGACCCATCTCCAGCCATAGGCCATTTTTGTGCCTGGCGCGGCGCCAAGAGGGAAAGGGTGGTGTCGAGGCTAAAGGCAGCAGGAAAGCCCGCAGCCCCCAGGTCTGTGGGGCTACGCAAGCGGTTCCCAAAGAGCGTTAGAACAAGGCATAGTTTTCCCTGCTGGCTCTTTGGGTGGGGGAACCATCTCCAGCCGTATGGCCATTTTTGTGCCTGGCGCGGCGCCAAGTGGGAAAGGGTGGTGTCGAGGCTGAAGGCAGCAGGAAAGCCCGCAGCCCCCACGTCTGTGGGGCCAAGCAAGCGGTTCCCAAAGAGCTTTAGAACAAGGCATAGTTTTCCCTGCTGGCTCTTTGGGCCTGGGACCCATCTCCAGCCATAGGCCTTTTTTGTGCTTGATAGGGCGCCAAGTGGGAAAGGGTGGCTTTGAGGCTGAAGGCAGCAGGAAAGCCTGCAGCCCCCAGGTCTGTGGGGCTACGCAAGCAGTTCCCAAAGAGCTTTAGAACAAGGCATAGTTTTCCCTGCTGGCTCTTTGTTCGGGGGACCCATCTCCAGCCATAGGCCATTTTTGTGCCTGGCCCGGCGCCCAGTGGGAAAGGGTGGCTTTGAGGCTTGAAGGCAGCAGGAAAGCCCGCAGCCCCCAGGTCTGTGGGGCTACGCAAGCGGTTCCCAAAGAGCTTTAGAACAAGGCATAGTTTTCCCTGCTGGCTCTTTGGGCGGGGGACCCATCTCCAGCCGTATGGCCATTTTTGAGCCTGGCGCGGCGCCAAGTGGGAAAGGGTTGTGTCGAGGCTAAAGGCAGCAGGAAAGCCCGCAGCCCCCAGGTCTGTGGGGCTACGCAAGCGGTTCCCAAAGAGCTTTAGAACAAGGCATAATTTTCCCTGCTGGCTCTTTGGGCGGGGGACCCATCTCCAGCCGTATGGCCATTTTTGTGCCTGGCGCGGCGCCAAGTGGGAAAGGGTGGCTTTGAGGCTGAAGGCAGCAGCAAAGCCCACAGCCCCCAGGTCTGTGGGGCTACACAAGCGGTTCCCAAAGAGCTTTAGAACAAGGCATAGTTTTCCCTGCTGGCTCTTTGGGCGGGGGACACATCTCCAACCGTATGGCCATTTTTGTGCCTGATAGGGCGCCAAGTGGGAAAGGGTGGTTTTGAGGCTGAAGGCAGCAGGAAAGCCCGCAGCCCCCAGGTCTGTGGGGTTACGCAAGCGGTTCCCAAAGAGCTTTAGAACAAGGCATAGTTTTCCCAGCTGGCTCTTTGGGCGGGGGACCCATCTCCAGCCATATGGCCATTTTTGTGCCTGATAGGGCGCCAAGTGGGAAAGGGTGGCTTTGAGGCTGAAGACAGCAGGAAAGCCTGCAGCCCCCAGGTCTGTGGGGCTATGCAAGCGGTTCCCAAAGAGCTTTAGAACAAGGCATAGTTTTCCCTGCTGGCTCTTAGGGCGGGGGACCCATCTCCAGCCGTATGGCCATTTTTGTGCCTGGCGCGGCGCCAAGTGGGAAAGGGTGGCTTTGAGGCTGAAGGCAGCAGGAAAGCCCGCAGTCCCCAGGTCTGTGGGGCTACGCAAGCGGTTCCCAAAGAGCTTTAGAACAAGGCATAGTTTTCCCAGCTGGCTCTTAGGGCATGGGACCCATCTCCAGCCATAGGCCATTTTTGTGCCTGGCGCGAAGCCAAGTGGGAAAGGGTGCTGTCGAGGCTGAAGGCAGCAGGAAAGCCCGCAGCCCCCAGGTCTGTGGGGCTACGCAAGCGGTTCCCAAAGAGCTTTAGAACAAGGCATAGTTTTCCCTGCTGGCTCTTTGGGTGGGGGACCCATCTCCAGCCGTATGGCTATTTTTGTGCCTGACGCGGTGCGTAGTGGCATAGGGTGGTTTTGAGGCTGAAGGCAGCAGGAAAGCCCGCAGCCCCCACGTCTGTGGGGCCAAGCAAGCGGTTCCCAAAGAGCTTTAGAACAAGGCATAGTTTTCCCTGCTGGCTCTTTGGGCGGGGGACCCATCTCCAGCCGTATGGCCATTTTTGTGCCTGGCCCGGCGCAAAGTGGGAAAGGGTGGCTTTGAGGCTGAAGGCAGCAGGAAAGCCCGCAGCCCCCAGGTCTGTGCGGCTACGCAAGCGGTTCCCAAAGAGCTTTAGAACAAGGCATAGTTTTCCCTGCTGGCTCTTTGGGCGGGGGACCCATCTCCAGCCGTATGGCCATTTTTGTGCCTGGCACGGCGCCAAGTGGGAAAGGGTGGCTTTGAGGCTGAAGGCATCAGCAAAGCCCACAGCCCCCAGGTCTGTGGGGCTACGCAAGCGGTTCCCAAAGAGCTTTAGAACAAGGCATAGTTTTCCCTGCTGGCTCTTTGGGCGGGGGACCCATCTCCAGCCGTATGGCCATTTTTGTGCCTGGCGCGGCGCCAAGTGGGAAAGGGTGGCTTTGAGGCTGAAGGCAGCAGCAAAGCCTGCAGCCCCCAGGTCTGTGGGGCTACGCAAGCGGTTCCCAAAGAGCTTTAGAACAAGGCATAGTTTTCCCTGCTGGCTCTCTGGGCGGGGGACCCATCTGCAGCCGTATGGCCATTTTTGAGCCTGGAGCAGTGCCAAGTGGGAAAGGGTGGTTTTGAGGGTGAAGGCAGCAGGAAAGCCCGCAGCCCCCAGGTCTGTGGGGCTACGCAAGCGGTTCCCAAAGAGCTTTAGAACAAGGCATAGTTTTCCCTGCTGGCTCTTTGGGCGGGGGAACCATCTCCAGCCGTATGGCCATTTTTGTGCCTGGCGCGGCGCCAAGTGGGAAAGGGTGGTGTCGAGGCTGAAGGCAGCAGGAAAGCCCGCAGCCCCCACGTCTGTGGGGCCAAGCAAGCGGTTCCCAAAGAGCTTTAGAACAAGGCATAGTTTTCCCTGCTGGCTCTTTGGGCCTGGGACCCATCTCCAGCCATAGGCCTTTTTTGTGCTTGATAGGGCGCCAAGTGGGAAAGGGTGGCTTTGAGGCTGAAGGCAGCAGGAAAGCCTGCAGCCCCCAGGTCTGTGGGGCTACGCAAGCAGTTCCCAAAGAGCTTTAGAACAAGGCATAGTTTTCCCTGCTGGCTCTTTGTTCGGGGGACCCATCTCCAGCCATAGGCCATTTTTGTGCCTGGCCCGGCGCCCAGTGGGAAAGGGTGGCTTTGAGGCTTGAAGGCAGCAGGAAAGCCCGCAGCCCCCAGGTCTGTGGGGCTACGCAAGCGGTTCCCAAAGAGCTTTAGAACAAGGCATAGTTTTCCCTGCTGGCTCTTTGGGCGGGGGACCCATCTCCAGCCGTATGGCCATTTTTGAGCCTGGCGCGGCGCCAAGTGGGAAAGGGTTGTGTCGAGGCTAAAGGCAGCAGGAAAGCCCGCAGCCCCCAGGTCTGTGGGGCTACGCAAGCGGTTCCCAAAGAGCTTTAGAACAAGGCATAATTTTCCCTGCTGGCTCTTTGGGCGGGGGACCCATCTCCAGCCGTATGGCCATTTTTGTGCCTGGCGCGGCGCCAAGTGGGAAAGGGTGGCTTTGAGGCTGAAGGCAGCAGCAAAGCCCACAGCCCCCAGGTCTGTGGGGCTACACAAGCGGTTCCCAAAGAGCTTTAGAACAAGGCATAGTTTTCCCTGCTGGCTCTTTGGGCGGGGGACACATCTCCAACCGTATGGCCATTTTTGTGCCTGATAGGGCGCCAAGTGGGAAAGGGTGGTTTTGAGGCTGAAGGCAGCAGGAAAGCCCGCAGCCCCCAGGTCTGTGGGGTTACGCAAGCGGTTCCCAAAGAGCTTTAGAACAAGGCATAGTTTTCCCAGCTGGCTCTTTGGGCGGGGGACCCATCTCCAGCCATATGGCCATTTTTGTGCCTGATAGGGCGCCAAGTGGGAAAGGGTGGCTTTGAGGCTGAAGACAGCAGGAAAGCCTGCAGCCCCCAGGTCTGTGGGGCTATGCAAGCGGTTCCCAAAGAGCTTTAGAACAAGGCATAGTTTTCCCTGCTGGCTCTTAGGGCGGGGGACCCATCTCCAGCCGTATGGCCATTTTTGTGCCTGGCGCGGCGCCAAGTGGGAAAGGGTGGCTTTGAGGCTGAAGGCAGCAGGAAAGCCCGCAGTCCCCAGGTCTGTGGGGCTACGCAAGCGGTTCCCAAAGAGCTTTAGAACAAGGCATAGTTTTCCCAGCTGGCTCTTAGGGCATGGGACCCATCTCCAGCCATAGGCCATTTTTGTGCCTGGCGCGAAGCCAAGTGGGAAAGGGTGCTGTCGAGGCTGAAGGCAGCAGGAAAGCCCGCAGCCCCAAGGTCTGTGGGGCTACGCAAGCGGTTTCCAAAGAGCTTTAGAACAAGGCATAGTTTTCCCTGCTGGCTCTTTGGGCGGGGGACCCATCTCCAGCCGTATGGCCATTTTTGTGCCTGGCGCGGCGCAAAGTGGGAAAGGGTGGCTTTGAGGCTGAAGGCAGCAGGAAAGCCCGCAGCCTCCAGGTCTGTGGGGCTACGCAAGCGGTTCCCAAAGAGCTTTAGATCAAGGCATAGTTTTCCCTGCTGGCTCTTTGGGCATGGGACCCATCTCCACCCATAGGCCATTTTTGTGCCTGATAGGGCGCCAAGTGGGAAAGGGTGGCTTTGAGGCTGAAGACAGCAGGAAAGCCTGCAGCCCCCAGGTCTGTGGGGCTACGCAAGCGGTTCCCAAAGAGCTTTAGAACAAGGCATAGTTTTCCCTGCTGGCTCTTTGGGTGGGGGACCCATCTCCAGCCGTATGGCTATTTTTGTGCCTGACGCGGTGCGTAGTGGCATAGGGTGGTTTTGAGGCTGAAGGCAGCAGGAAAGCCCGCAGCCCCCACGTCTGTGGGGCCAAGCAAGCGGTTCCCAAAGAGCTTTAGAACAAGGCATAGTTTTCCCAGCTGGCTCTTTGGGCGGGGGACCCATCTCCAGCCGTATGGCCATTTTTGTGCCTGGCGCGGCGCCAAGTGGGAAAGGGTGGTTTTGAGGCTGAAGGCAGCAGCAAAGCCTGCAGCCCTAACGTCTGTGGGGCTACGCAAGCGGTTCCCAAAGAGCTTTAGAACAAGGCAGAGTTTTCCCTGCTGGCTCTTTGGGCGGCGGACACATGTCCAGTCGTATGGCCATTTTTGTGCCTGGCGCGGCGCCAAGTGGGAAAGGGTGGTGTCGAGTCTGAAGGCAGCAGGAAAGCCTGCAGCCCCCAGGTCTGTGGGGCTATGGAAGCGGTTCCCAAAGAGCTTTAGAACAAGGCATAGTTTTCCCTGCTGGCTCTTTGGGCGGGGGACCCATCTCCAGCCGTATGGCCATTTTTGTGCCTGGCGCGGCGCCAAGTGGGAAAGGGTGGTGTCGAGGCTGAAGGCAGCAGGAAAGCCCGCAGCCCCCACGTCTGTGGGGCCAAGCAAGCGGTTCCCAAAGAGCTTTAGAACAAGGCATAGTTTTCCCTGCTGGCTCTTTGGGCGGGGGACCCATCTCCAGACGTATGGCTATTTTTGTGCCTGGCGCGGTGCGTAGTGGCATAGGGTGGTTTTGAGGCTGAAGGCAGCAGGAAAGCCCGCAGCCCCCAGGTCTGTGGGCCCAAGCAAGCGGTTCCCAAAGAGCTTTAGAACAAGGCATAGTTTTCCCTGCTGGCTCTTTGGGCATGGGACCCATCTCCAGCCATAGGCCATTTTTGTGCCTGATAGGGCGCCAAGTGGGAAAGGGTGGCTTTGAGGCTGAAGACAGCAGGAAAGCCTGCAGCTCCCAGGTCTGTGGGGCTATGCAAGCGGTTCCCAAAGAGCTTTAGAACAAGGCATATTTTTCCCTGCTGGCTCTTTGGGCGGGGGACCCATCTCCAGCCGTATGGCCATTTTTGTGCCTGGCGCGGCGCCAAGTGGGAAAGGGTGGTGTCGAGGCTGAAGGCAGCAGGAAAGCCCGCAGCCCCCAGGTCTGTGGGGCTACGCAAGCGGTTCCCAAAGAGCTTTAGAACAAGGCATAGGTTTCCCTGCTGGCTCTTTGGGTGGGGGACCCATCTCCAGACGTATGGCTATTTTTGTTCCTGGCGCGGTGCGTAGTGGCATAGGGTGGTTTTGAGGCTGAAGGCAGCAGGAAAGCCCGCAGCCCCCACGTCTGTGGGCCCAAGCAAGCGGTTCCCAGAGAGCTTTAGAACAAGGCATAGTTTTCCCTGCTGGCTCTTTGGGCGGGGGACCAACTCCAGCCATATGGCCATTTTTGTGCCTGGCGCGGTGCGTAGTGGGAAAGGGTGGTTTTGAGGCTGAAGGCAGCAGGAAAGCCCGCAGCCCCCACGTCTGTGGGGCCAAGCAAGCGGTTCCCAAAGAGCTTTAGAACAAGGCATAGTTTTCCCTGCTGGCTCTTTGGGCATGGGACCCAGCTCCAGCCATAGGCCATTTTTGTGCCTGGCGCGGCGCCAAGTGGGAAAGGGTGGCTTTGAGGCTGAAGGCAGCAGCAAAGCCCGCAGCCGCCAGGTCTGTGGGGCTACGCAAGCGGTTCCCAAAGAGCTTTAGAACAAGGCATAGTTTTCCCTGCTGGCTCTTTGGGCGGGGGACACATCTCCAGCCGTATGGCCATTCTTGTGCCTGATAGGGCGCCAAGTGGGAAAGGGTGGTGTCGAGGCTGAAGGCAGCAGGAAAGCCCGCAGCCCCCAGGTCTGTGGGGCTACGCAAGCGGTTCCCAAAGAGCTTTAGAACAAGGCATAGTTTTCCCTGCTGGCTCTTTGGGCATGGGACCCATCTCCACCCATAGGCCATTTTTGTGCTTGATAGGGCGCCAAGTGGGAAAGGGTGGCTTTGAGGCTGAAGGCAGCAGGAAAGCCCGCAGCCCCCAGGTCTGTGGGGCTACACAAGCAGTTCCCAAAGAGCTTTAGAACAAGGCATAGTTTTCCCTGCTGGCTCTTTGTTCGGGGGACCCATCTCCAGCCATAGGCCATTTTTGTGCCTGGCCCGGCGCCCAGTGGGAAAGGGTGGCTTTGAGGCTTGAAGGCAGCAGGAAAGCCCGCAGCCCCCAGGTCTCTGGGGCTACGCAAGCGGTTCCCAAAGAGCTTTAGAACAAGGCATAGTTTTCCCTGCTGGCTCTCTGGGCGGGGGACCCATCTCCAGCCGTATGGCCATTTTTGTGCCTGGCGCGGCGCCAAGTGGGAAAGGGTTGTGTCGAGGCTAAAGGCAGCAGGAAAGCCCGCAGCCCCCAGGTCTGTGGGGCTACGCAAGCGGTTCCCAAAGAGCTTTAGAACAAGGCATAATTTTCCCTGCTGGCTCTTTGGGCGGGGGACCCATCTCCAGCCGTATGGCCATTTTTGTGCCTGGCGCGGCGCCAAGTGGGAAAGGGTGGCTTTGAGGCTGAAGGCAGCAGCAAAGCCCGCAGCCCCCAGGTCTGTGGGGCTACGCAAGCGGTTCCCAAAGAGCTTTAGAACAAGGCATAGTTTTCCCTGCTGGCTCTTTGGGCGGGGGACCCATCTCCAGCCGTATGGCCATTTTTGTGCCTGATAGGGCGCCAAGTGGGAAAGGGTGGTGTCGAGGCTGAAGGCAGCAGGAAAGCCCGCAGCCCCCAGGTCTGTGGGGCCAAGCAAGCGGTTCCCAAAGAGCTTTAGAACAAGGCATAGTTTTCCCTGCTGGCTCTTTGGGCCTGGGACCCATCTCCAGCCATAGGCCTTTTTTGTGCTTGATAGGGCGCCAAGTGGGAAAGGGTGGCTTTGAGGCTGAAGGCAGCAGGAAAGCCTGCAGCCCCCAGGTCTGTGGGGCTACGCAAGCAGTTCCCAAAGAGCTTTAGAACAAGGCATAGTTTTCCCTGCTGGCTCTTTGTTCGGGGGACCCATCTCCAGCCATAGGCCATTTTTGTGCCTGGCCCGGCGCCCAGTGGGAAAGGGTGGCTTTGAGGCTTGAAGGCAGCAGGAAAGCCCGCAGCCCCCAGGTCTGTGGGGCTACGCAAGCGGTTCCCAAAGAGCTTTAGAACAAGGCATAGTTTTCCCTGCTGGCTCTTTGGGCGGGGGACCCATCTCCAGCCGTATGGCCATTTTTGAGCCTGGCGCGGCGCCAAGTGGGAAAGGGTTGTGTCGAGGCTAAAGGCAGCAGGAAAGCCCGCAGCCCCCAGGTCTGTGGGGCTACGCAAGCGGTTCCCAAAGAGCTTTAGAACAAGGCATAATTTTCCCTGCTGGCTCTTTGGGCGGGGGACCCATCTCCAGCCGTATGGCCATTTTTGTGCCTGGCGCGGCGCCAAGTGGGAAAGGGTGGCTTTGAGGCTGAAGGCAGCAGCAAAGCCCACAGCCCCCAGGTCTGTGGGGCTACACAAGCGGTTCCCAAAGAGCTTTAGAACAAGGCATAGTTTTCCCTGCTGGCTCTTTGGGCGGGGGACACATCTCCAACCGTATGGCCATTTTTGTGCCTGATAGGGCGCCAAGTGGGAAAGGGTGGTTTTGAGGCTGAAGGCAGCAGGAAAGCCCGCAGCCCCCAGGTCTGTGGGGTTACGCAAGCGGTTCCCAAAGAGCTTTAGAACAAGGCATAGTTTTCCCAGCTGGCTCTTTGGGCGGGGGACCCATCTCCAGCCATATGGCCATTTTTGTGCCTGATAGGGCGCCAAGTGGGAAAGGGTGGCTTTGAGGCTGAAGACAGCAGGAAAGCCTGCAGCCCCCAGGTCTGTGGGGCTATGCAAGCGGTTCCCAAAGAGCTTTAGAACAAGGCATAGTTTTCCCTGCTGGCTCTTTGGGCGGGGGACCCATCTCCAGCCGTATGGCCATTTTTGTGCCTGGCGCGGCGCCAAGTGGGAAAGGGTGGCTTTGAGGCTGAAGGCAGCAGGAAAGCCCGCAGTCCCCAGGTCTGTGGGGCTACGCAAGCGGTTCCCAAAGAGCTTTAGAACAAGGCATAGTTTTCCCAGCTGGCTCTTAGGGCATGGGACCCATCTCCAGCCATAGGCCATTTTTGTGCCTGGCGCGAAGCCAAGTGGGAAAGGGTGCTGTCGAGGCTGAAGGCAGCAGGAAAGCCCGCAGCCCCCAGGTCTGTGGGGCTACGCAAGCGGTTCCCAAAGAGCTTTAGAACAAGGCATAGTTTTCCCTGCTGGCTCTTTGGGTGGGGGACCCATCTCCAGCCGTATGGCTATTTTTGTGCCTGACGCGGTGCGTAGTGGCATAGGGTGGTTTTGAGGCTGAAGGCAGCAGGAAAGCCCGCAGCCCCCACGTCTGTGGGGCCAAGCAAGCGGTTCCCAAAGAGCTTTAGAACAAGGCATAGTTTTCCCAGCTGGCTCTTTGGGCGGGGGACCCATCTCCAGCCGTATGGCCATTTTTGTGCCTGGCCCGGCGCAAAGTGGGAAAGGGTGGCTTTGAGGCTGAAGGCAGCAGGAAAGCCCGCAGCCCCCAGGTCTGTGCGGCTACGCAAGCGGTTCCCAAAGAGCTTTAGAACAAGGCATAGTTTTCCCTGCTGGCTCTTTGGGCGGGGGACCCATCTCCAGCCGTATGGCCATTTTTGTGCCTGGCGCGAAGCCAAGTGGGAAAGGGTGGCTTTGAGGCTGAAGGCATCAGCAAAGCCCACACCCCCTAGGTCTGTGGGGCTACGCAAGCGGTTCCCAAAGAGCTTTACAACAAGGCATAGTTTTCCCTGCTGGCTCTTTGGGCGGGGGACCCATCTCCAGCCGTATGGCCATTTTTGTGCCTGGCGCGGCGCCAAGTGGGAAAGGGTGGCTTTGAGGCTGAAGGCAGCAGCAAAGCCTGCAGCCCCCAGGTCTGTGGGGCTACGCAAGCGGTTCCCAAAGAGCTTTAGAACAAGGCATAGTTTTCCCTGCTGGCTCTCTGGGCGGGGGACCCATCTGCAGCCGTATGGCCATTTTTGAGCCTGGAGCAGTGCCAAGTGGGAAAGGGTGGTTTTGAGGGTGAAGGCAGCAGGAAAGCCCGCAGCCCCCAGGTCTGTGGGGCTACGCAAGCGGTTCCCAAAGAGCTTTAGAACAAGGCATAGTTTTCCCTGCTGGCTCTTTGGGCGGGGGAACCATCTCCAGCCGTATGGCCATTTTTGTGCCTGGCGCGGCGCCAAGTGGGAAAGGGTGGTGTCGAGGCTGAAGGCAGCAGGAAAGCCCGCAGCCCCCACGTCTGTGGGGCCAAGCAAGCGGTTCCCAAAGAGCTTTAGAACAAGGCATAGTTTTCCCTGCTGGCTCTTTGGGCCTGGGACCCATCTCCAGCCATAGGCCTTTTTTGTGCTTGATAGGGCGCCAAGTGGGAAAGGGTGGCTTTGAGGCTGAAGGCAGCAGGAAAGCCTGCAGCCCCCAGGTCTGTGGGGCTACGCAAGCAGTTCCCAAAGAGCTTTAGAACAAGGCATAGTTTTCCCTGCTGGCTCTTTGTTCGGGGGACCCATCTCCAGCCATAGGCCATTTTTGTGCCTGGCCCGGCGCCCAGTGGGAAAGGGTGGCTTTGAGGCTTGAAGGCAGCAGGAAAGCCCGCAGCCCCCAGGTCTGTGGGGCTACGCAAGCGGTTCCCAAAGAGCTTTAGAACAAGGCATAGTTTTCCCTGCTGGCTCTTTGGGCGGGGGACCCATCTCCAGCCGTATGGCCATTTTTGAGCCTGGCGCGGCGCCAAGTGGGAAAGGGTTGTGTCGAGGCTAAAGGCAGCAGGAAAGCCCGCAGCCCCCAGGTCTGTGGGGCTACGCAAGCGGTTCCCAAAGAGCTTTAGAACAAGGCATAATTTTCCCTGCTGGCTCTTTGGGCGGGGGACCCATCTCCAGCCGTATGGCCATTTTTGTGCCTGGCGCGGCGCCAAGTGGGAAAGGGTGGCTTTGAGGCTGAAGGCAGCAGCAAAGCCCACAGCCCCCAGGTCTGTGGGGCTACACAAGCGGTTCCCAAAGAGCTTTAGAACAAGGCATAGTTTTCCCTGCTGGCTCTTTGGGCGGGGGACACATCTCCAACCGTATGGCCATTTTTGTGCCTGATAGGGCGCCAAGTGGGAAAGGGTGGTTTTGAGGCTGAAGGCAGCAGGAAAGCCCGCAGCCCCCAGGTCTGTGGGGTTACGCAAGCGGTTCCCAAAGAGCTTTAGAACAAGGCATAGTTTTCCCAGCTGGCTCTTTGGGCGGGGGACCCATCTCCAGCCATATGGCCATTTTTGTGCCTGATAGGGCGCCAAGTGGGAAAGGGTGGCTTTGAGGCTGAAGACAGCAGGAAAGCCTGCAGCCCCCAGGTCTGTGGGGCTATGCAAGCGGTTCCCAAAGAGCTTTAGAACAAGGCATAGTTTTCCCTGCTGGCTCTTAGGGCGGGGGACCCATCTCCAGCCGTATGGCCATTTTTGTGCCTGGCGCGGCGCCAAGTGGGAAAGGGTGGCTTTGAGGCTGAAGGCAGCAGGAAAGCCCGCAGTCCCCAGGTCTGTGGGGCTACGCAAGCGGTTCCCAAAGAGCTTTAGAACAAGGCATAGTTTTCCCAGCTGGCTCTTAGGGCATGGGACCCATCTCCAGCCATAGGCCATTTTTGTGCCTGGCGCGAAGCCAAGTGGGAGAGGGTGCTGTCGAGGCTGAAGGCAGCAGGAAAGCCCGCAGCCCCAAGGTCTGTGGGGCTACGCAAGCGGTTTCCAAAGAGCTTTAGAACAAGGCATAGTTTTCCCTGCTGGCTCTTTGGGCGGGGGACCCATCTCCAGCCGTATGGCCATTTTTGTGCCTGGCGCGGCGCAAAGTGGGAAAGGGTGGCTTTGAGGCTGAAGGCAGCAGGAAAGCCCGCAGCCTCCAGGTCTGTGGGGCTACGCAAGCGGTTCCCAAAGAGCTTTAGATCAAGGCATAGTTTTCCCTGCTGGCTCTTTGGGCATGGGACCCATCTCCACCCATAGGCCATTTTTGTGCCTGATAGGGCGCCAAGTGGGAAAGGGTGGCTTTGAGGCTGAAGACAGCAGGAAAGCCTGCAGCCCCCAGGTCTGTGGGGCTACGCAAGCGGTTCCCAAAGAGCTTTAGAACAAGGCATAGTTTTCCCTGCTGGCTCTTTGGGTGGGGGACCCATCTCCAGACGTATGGCTATTTTTGTTCCTGGCGCGGTGCGTAGTGGCATAGGGTGGTTTTGAGGCTGAAGGCAGCAGGAAAGCCCGCAGCCCCCACGTCTGTGGGCCCAAGCAAGCGGTTCCCAGAGAGCTTTAGAACAAGGCATAGTTTTCCCTGCTGGCTCTTTGGGCGGGGGACCAACTCCAGCCATATGGCCATTTTTGTGCCTGGCGCGGTGCGTAGTGGGAAAGGGTGGTTTTGAGGCTGAAGGCAGCAGGAAAGCCCGCAGCCCCCACGTCTGTGGGGCCAAGCAAGCGGTTCCCAAAGAGCTTTAGAACAAGGCATAGTTTTCCCTGCTGGCTCTTTGGGCATGGGACCCAGCTCCAGCCATAGGCCATTTTTGTGCCTGGCGCGGCGCCAAGTGGGAAAGGGTGGCTTTGAGGCTGAAGGCAGCAGCAAAGCCCGCAGCCGCCAGGTCTGTGGGGCTACGCAAGCGGTTCCCAAAGAGCTTTAGAACAAGGCATAGTTTTCCCTGCTGGCTCTTTGGGCGGGGGACACATCTCCAGCCGTATGGCCATTCTTGTGCCTGATAGGGCGCCAAGTGGGAAAGGGTGGTGTCGAGGCTGAAGGCAGCAGGAAAGCCCGCAGCCCCCAGGTCTGTGGGGCTACGCAAGCGGTTCCCAAAGAGCTTTAGAACAAGGCATAGTTTTCCCTGCTGGCTCTTTGGGCATGGGACCCATCTCCACCCATAGGCCATTTTTGTGCTTGATAGGGCGCCAAGTGGGAAAGGGTGGCTTTGAGGCTGAAGGCAGCAGGAAAGCCGGCAGCCCCCAGGTCTGTGGGGCTACACAAGCAGTTCCCAAAGAGCTTTAGAACAAGGCATAGTTTTCCCTGCTGGCTCTTTGTTCGGGGGACCCATCTCCAGCCATAGGCCATTTTTGTGCCTGGCCCGGCGCCCAGTGGGAAAGGGTGGCTTTGAGGCTTGAAGGCAGCAGGAAAGCCCGCAGCCCCCAGGTCTCTGGGGCTACGCAAGCGGTTCCCAAAGAGCTTTAGAACAAGGCATAGTTTTCCCTGCTGGCTCTCTGGGCGGGGGACCCATCTCCAGCCGTATGGCCATTTTTGAGCCTGGCGCGGCGCCAAGTGGGAAAGGGTTGTGTTGAGGCTAAAGGCAGCAGGAAAGCCCGCAGCCCCCAGGTCTGTGGGGCTACGCAAGCGGTTCCCAAAGAGCTTTAGAACAAGGCATAATTTTCCCTGCTGGCTCTTTGGGCGGGGGACCCATCTCCAGCCGTATGGCCATTTTTGTGCCTGGCGCGGCGCCAAGTGGGAAAGGGTGGCTTTGAGGCTGAAGGCAGCAGCAAAGCCCGCAGCCCCCAGGTCTGTGGGGCTACGCAAGCGGTTCCCAAAGAGCTTTAGAACAAGGCATAGTTTTCCCTGCTGGCTCTTTGGGCGGGGGACCCATCTCCAGCCGTATGGCCATTTTTGTGCCTGATAGGGCGCCAAGTGGGAAAGGGTGGTGTCGAGGCTGAAGGCAGCAGGAAAGCCCGCAGCCCCCAGGTCTGTGGGGCCAAGCAAGCGGTTCCCAAAGAGCTTTAGAACAAGGCATAGTTTTCCCTGCTGGCTCTTTGGGCGGGGGACACATCTCCAGCCGTATGGCCATTTTTGTGCCTGATAGGGCGCCAAGTGGGAAAGGGTGGCTTTGAGGCTGAAGACAGCAGGAAAGCCTGCAGCCCCCAGGTCTGTGGGGCTATGCAAGCGGTACCCAAAGAGCTTTAGAACAAGGCATAGTTTTCCCTGCTGGCTCTTTGGGCGGGGGACCCATCTCCAGCCGTATGGCCATTTTTGTGCCTGGCGCGGCGCCAAGTGGGAAAGGGTGGTGTCGAGGCTGAAGGCAGCAGGAAAGCCCGCAGTCCCCAGGTCTGTGGGGCTACGCAAGCGGTTCCCAAAGAGCTTTAGAACAAGGCATAGTTTTCCCAGCTGGCTCTTAGGGCATGGGACCCATCTCCAGCCATAGGCCATTTTTGTGCCTGGCGCGAAGCCAAGTGGGAAAGGGTGCTGTCGAGGCTGAAGGCAGCAGGAAAGCCCGCAGCCCCAAGGTCTGTGGGGCTACGCAAGCGGTTTCCAAAGAGCTTTAGAACAAGGCATAGTTTTCCCTGCTGGCTCTTTGGGCGGGGGACCCATCTCCAGCCGTATGGCCATTTTTGTGCCTGGCGCGGCGCAAAGTGGGAAAGGGTGGCTTTGAGGCTGAAGGCAGCAGGAAAGCCCGCAGCCTCCAGGTCTGTGGGGCTACGCAAGCGGTTCCCAAAGAGCTTTAGATCAAGGCATAGTTTTCCCTGCTGGCTCTTTGGGCATGGGACCCATCTCCACCCATAGGCCATTTTTGTGCCTGATAGGGCGCCAAGTGGGAAAGGGTGGCTTTGAGGCTGAAGACAGCAGGAAAGCCTGCAGCCCCCAGGTCTGTGGGGCTACGCAAGCGGTTCCCAAAGAGCTTTAGAACAAGGCATAGTTTTCCCTGCTGGCTCTTTGGGTGGGGGACCCATCTCCAGACGTATGGCTATTTTTGTTCCTGGCGCGGTGCGTAGTGGCATAGGGTGGTTTTGAGGCTGAAGGCAGCAGGAAAGCCCGCAGCCCCCACGTCTGTGGGCCCAAGCAAGCGGTTCCCAGAGAGCTTTAGAACAAGGCATAGTTTTCCCTGCTGGCTCTTTGGGCGGGGGACCAACTCCAGCCATATGGCCATTTTTGTGCCTGGCGCGGTGCGTAGTGGGAAAGGGTGGTTTTGAGGCTGAAGGCAGCAGGAAAGCCCGCAGCCCCCACGTCTGTGGGGCCAAGCAAGCGGTTCCCAAAGAGCTTTAGAACAAGGCATAGTTTTCCCTGCTGGCTCTTTGGGCATGGGACCCAGCTCCAGCCATAGGCCATTTTTGTGCCTGGCGCGGCGCCAAGTGGGAAAGGGTGGCTTTGAGGCTGAAGGCAGCAGCAAAGCCCGCAGCCGCCAGGTCTGTGGGGCTACGCAAGCGGTTCCCAAAGAGCTTTAGAACAAGGCATAGTTTTCCCTGCTGGCTCTTTGGGCGGGGGACACATCTCCAGCCGTATGGCCATTCTTGTGCCTGATAGGGCGCCAAGTGGGAAAGGGTGGTGTCGAGGCTGAAGGCAGCAGGAAAGCCCGCAGCCCCCAGGTCTGTGGGGCTACGCAAGCGGTTCCCAAAGAGCTTTAGAACAAGGCATAGTTTTCCCTGCTGGCTCTTTGGGCATGGGACCCATCTCCACCCATAGGCCATTTTTGTGCTTGATAGGGCGCCAAGTGGGAAAGGGTGGCTTTGAGGCTGAAGGCAGCAGGAAAGCCGGCAGCCCCCAGGTCTGTGGGGCTACACAAGCAGTTCCCAAAGAGCTTTAGAACAAGGCATAGTTTTCCCTGCTGGCTCTTTGTTCGGGGGACCCATCTCCAGCCATAGGCCATTTTTGTGCCTGGCCCGGCGCCCAGTGGGAAAGGGTGGCTTTGAGGCTTGAAGGCAGCAGGAAAGCCCGCAGCCCCCAGGTCTCTGGGGCTACGCAAGCGGTTCCCAAAGAGCTTTAGAACAAGGCATAGTTTTCCCTGCTGGCTCTCTGGGCGGGGGACCCATCTCCAGCCGTATGGCCATTTTTGAGCCTGGCGCGGCGCCAAGTGGGAAAGGGTTGTGTTGAGGCTAAAGGCAGCAGGAAAGCCCGCAGCCCCCAGGTCTGTGGGGCTACGCAAGCGGTTCCCAAAGAGCTTTAGAACAAGGCATAATTTTCCCTGCTGGCTCTTTGGGCGGGGGACCCATCTCCAGCCGTATGGCCATTTTTGTGCCTGGCGCGGCGCCAAGTGGGAAAGGGTGGCTTTGAGGCTGAAGGCAGCAGCAAAGCCCGCAGCCCCCAGGTCTGTGGGGCTACGCAAGCGGTTCCCAAAGAGCTTTAGAACAAGGCATAGTTTTCCCTGCTGGCTCTTTGGGCGGGGGACCCATCTCCAGCCGTATGGCCATTTTTGTGCCTGATAGGGCGCCAAGTGGGAAAGGGTGGTGTCGAGGCTGAAGGCAGCAGGAAAGCCCGCAGCCCCCAGGTCTGTGGGGCCAAGCAAGCGGTTCCCAAAGAGCTTTAGAACAAGGCATAGTTTTCCCTGCTGGCTCTTTGGGCGGGGGACACATCTCCAGCCGTATGGCCATTTTTGTGCCTGATAGGGCGCCAAGTGGGAAAGGGTGGCTTTGAGGCTGAAGACAGCAGGAAAGCCTGCAGCCCCCAGGTCTGTGGGGCTATGCAAGCGGTACCCAAAGAGCTTTAGAACAAGGCATAGTTTTCCCTGCTGGCTCTTTGGGCGGGGGACCCATCTCCAGCCGTATGGCCATTTTTGTGCCTGGCGCGGCGCCAAGTGGGAAAGGGTGGTGTCGAGGCTGAAGGCAGCAGGAAAGCCCGCAGTCCCCAGGTCTGTGGGGCTACGCAAGCGGTTCCCAAAGAGCTTTAGAACAAGGCATAGTTTTCCCTGCTGGCTCTCTGGGCGGGGACCCATCTCCAGCCGTATGGCCATTTTTGAGCCTGGCGCGGCGCCAGGTGGGAAAGGGTGGCTTTGAGGCTGAAGGCAGGAGCAAAGCCTGCAGCCCCCAGGTCTGTGGGGCTACGCAAGCGGTTCCCAAAGAGCTTTAGAACAAGGCATAGTTTTCCCTGCTGGCTCTTTGGGCGGGGGACCCATCTCCAGCCGTATGGCCATTTTTGTCCCTGGCCCGGCGCCAAGTGGGAAAGGGTGGTGTTGAGGCTGAAGGCAGCAGCAAAGACTGCAGCCCCCAGGTCTGTGGGGCTACGCAAGCGGTTCCCAAAGAGCTTTAGAACAAGGCATAGTTTTCCCTGCTGGCTCTTTGGGCCTGGGACCCATCTCCAGCCATAGGCCATTTTTGTGCTTGATAGGGCGCCAAGTGGGAAAGGGTGGCTTTGAGGCTGAAGGCAGCAGGAAAGCCTGCAGCCCCCAGGTCTGTGGGGCTACGCAAGCAGTTCCCAAAGAGCTTTAGAACAAGGCATAGTTTTCCCTGCTGGCTCTTTGTTCGGGGGACCCATCTCCAGCCATAGGCCATTTTGTGCCTGGCCCGGCGCCCAGTGGGAAAAGGTGGCTTTGAGGCTTGAAGGCAGCAGGAAAGCCCGCAGCCCCCAGGTCTGTGGGGCTACGCAAGCGGTTCCCAAAGAGCTTTAGAACAAGGCATAGTTTTCCCTGCTGGCTCTCTGGGCGGGGGACCCATCTCCAGCCGTATGGCCATTTTTGAGCCTGGCGCGGCGCCAAGTGGGAAAGGGTTGTGTCGAGGCTAAAGGCAGCAGGAAAGCCCGCAGCCCCCAGGTCTGTGGGGCTACGCAAGCGGTTCCCAAAGAGCTTTAGAACAAGGCATAATTTTCCCTGCTGGCTCTTTGGGCGGGGGACCCATCTCCAGCCGTATGGCCATTTTTGTGCCTGGCGCAGCGCCAAGTGGGAAAGGGTGGTTTTGAGGCTGAAGGCAGCAGCAAAGCCTGCAGCCCCCAGGTCTGTGGGGCTACGCAAGCGGTTCCCAAAGAGCTTTAGAACAAGGCATAGTTTTCCCTGCTGGCTCTTTGGGCGGGGGACCCATCTCCAGCCGTATGGCCATTTTTGTGCCTGGCCGGGGGCCAAGTGGGAAAGGGTGGTTTTGAGGCTGAAGGCAGCAGGAAAGCCCGCAGCCCCCAGGTCTGTGCGGCTACGCAAGCGGTTCCCAAAGAGCTTTAGAACAAGGCATAGTTTTCCCTGCTGGCTCTTTGGGCCTGGGACCCATCTCCAGCCATAGGCCATTTTTGTGCTTGATAGGGCGCCAAGTGGGAAAGGGTTGCTTTGAGGCTGAAGGCAGCAGGAAAGCCCGCAGCCCCCAGGTCTGTGGGGCTACGCAAGCGGTTCCCAAAGAGCTTTAGAACAAGGCATAGTTTTCCCTGCTGGCTCTCTGGGCGGGGGACCCATCTCCAGCCGTATGGCCATTTTTGAGCCTGGCGCGGCGCCAGGTGGGAAAGGGTGGCTTTGAGGCTGAAGGCAGGAGCAAAGCCTGCAGCCCCCAGGTCTGTGGTGCTACGCAAGCGGTTCCCAAAGAGCTTTAGAACAAGGCATAGTTTTCCCAGCTGGCTCTTAGGGCATGGGACCCATCTCCAGCCATAGGCCATTTTTGTGCCTGGCGCGAAGCCAAGTGGGAAAGGGTGCTGTCGAGGCTGAAGGCAGCAGGAAAGCCCGCAGCCCCAAGGTCTGTGGGGCTACGCAAGCGGTTCCCAAAGAGCTTTAGAACAAGGCATAGTTTTCCCTGCTGGCTCTTTGGGCGGGGGACCCATCTCCAGCCATACGGCCATTTTTGTGCCTGGCGCGGCGCCAAGAGGGAAAGGGTGGTGTCGAGGCTAAAGGCAGCAGGAAAGCCCGCAGCCCCCAGGTCTGTGGGGCTACGCAAGCGGTTCCCAAAGAGCTTTAGAACAAGGCATAGTTTTCCCTGCTGGCTCTTTGGGCATGGGACCCATCTCCACCCATAGGCCATTTTTGTGCCTGATAGGGCGCCAAGTGGGAAAGGGTGCCTTTGAGGCTGAAGACAGCAGGAAAGCCTGCAGCCCCCAGGTCTGTGGGGCTACGCAAGCGGTTCCCAAAGAGCTTTAGAACAAGGCATAGTTTTCCCTGCTGGCTCTTTGGGTGGGGGACCCATCTCCAGCCGTATGGCTATTTTTGTGCCTGACGCGGTGCGTAGTGGCATAGGGTGGTTTTGAGGCTGAAGGCAGCAGGAAAGCCCGCAGCCCCCACGTCTGTGGGGCCAAGCAAGCGGTTCCCAAAGAGCTTTAGAACAAGGCATAGTTTTCCCTGCTGGCTCTTTGGGCGGGGGACCCATCTCCAGCCGTATGGCCATTTTTGTGCCTGGCGCGGTGCGTAGTGGGAAAGGGTGGTTTTGAGGCTGAAGGCAGCAGGAAAGCCCGCAGCCCCCAGGTCTGTGGGGCTACGCAAGCGGTTCCCAAAGAGCTTTAGAACAAGGCATAGTTTTCCCTGCTGGCTCTTTGGGCGGGGGACCCATCTCCAGCCGTATGGCCATTTTTGTGCCTGGCGCGGCGCCAAGTGGGTAAGGGTGGTGTCGAGGCTGAAGGCAGCAGCAAAGCCTGCAGCCCCCAGGTCTGTGGGGCCAAGCAAGCGGTTCCCAAAGAGCTTTAGAACAAGGCATAGTTTTCCCTGCTGGCTCTTTGGGCATGGGACCCATCTCCAGCCGTATGGCCATTTTTGTCCCTGGCCCGGCGCCAAGTGGGAAAGGGTGGCTTTGAGGCTGAAGGCAGCAGGAAAGCCCGCAGCCCCCAGGTCTGTGGGGCTACGCAAGCGGTTCCCAAAGAGCTTTAGAACAAGGCATAGTTTTCCCTGCTCGCTCTTAGGGCATGGGACCCATCTCCAGCCATAGGCCATTTTTGTGCCTGGCGCGAAGCCAAGTGGGAAAGGGTGCTGTCGAGGCTAAAGGCAGCAGGAAAGCCCGCAGCCCCCAGGTCTGTGGGGCTACGCAAGCGGTTCCCAAAGAGCTTTAGAACAAGGCATAGTTTTCCCTGCTGGCTCTTTGGGCGGGGGACCCATCTCCAGCCGTATGGCCATTTTTGTGCCTGGCGCGGCGCCAAGTGGGAAAGGGTGGTGTCGAGTCTGAAGGCAGCAGGAAAGCCTGCAGCCCCCAGGTCTGTGGGGCTACGCAAGCGGTTCCCAAAGAGCTTTAGAACAAGGCAGAGTTTTCCCTGCTGGCTCTTTGGGCGGGGGACCCATCTCCAGCCGTATGGCCATTTTTGTGCCTGGCGCGGCGCCAAGTGGGAAAGGGTGGTGTCGAGGCTGAAGGCAGCAGGAAAGCCCGCAGCCCCCACGTCTGTGGGGCCAAGCAAGCGGTTCCCAAAGAGCTTTAGAACAAGGCATAGTTTTCCCTGCTGGCTCTTTGGGCGGGGGACCCATCTCCAGACGTATGGCTATTTTTGTGCCTGGCGCGGTGCGTAGTGGCATAGGGTGGTTTTGAGGCTGAAGGCAGCAGGAAAGCCCGCAGCCCCCAGGTCTGTGGGCCCAAGCAAGCGGTTCCCAGAGAGCTTTAGAACAAGGCATAGTTTTCCCTGCTGGCTCTTTGGGCATGGGACCCATCTCCAGCCATAGGCCATTTTTGTGCCTCATAGGGCGCCAAGTGGGAAAGGGTGGCTTTGAGGCTGAAGACAGCAGGAAAGCCTGCAGCTCCCAGGTCTGTGGGTCTATGCAAGCGGTTCCCAAAGAGCTTAGAACAAGGCATAGTTTTCCCTGCTGGCTCTCTGGGCGGGGACCCATCTCCAGCCGTATGGCCATTTTTGAGCCTGGCGCGGCGCCAGGTGGGAAAGGGTGGCTTTGAGGCTGAAGGCAGGAGCAAAGCCTGCAGCCCCCAGGTCTGTGGGGCTACGCAAGCGGTTCCCAAAGAGCTTTAGAACAAGGCATAGTTTTCCCTGCTGGCTCTTTGGGCGGGGGACCCATCTCCAGCCGTATGGCCATTTTTGAGCCTGGCGCGGCGCCAAGTGGGAAAGGGTGGTGTCGAGGCTGAAGGCAGCAGGAAAGCCCGCAGCCCCAGGTCTGTGGGCTACGCAAGCGGTTCCCAAAGAGCTTTAGAACAAGGCATAGTTTTCCCTGCTCGCTCGCTCTTTGGGCGGGGGACCCATCTCCAGCCGTATGGCCATTTTTGTGCCTGGCGAAGCCCCAAGAGGGAAAGGGTGGCTTTGAATCTGAAGGCAGCAGGAAAGCCCGCAGCCCCCAGGTCTGTGGGGCTATGCAAGCGGTTCCCAAAGAGCTTTAGAACAAGGCATAGTTTTCCCTGCAGGCTCTTTTGGCAGGGGACCCATCTCCAGCCGTATGGCCATTTTTGTCCCTGGCCCGGCGCCAAGTGGGAAAGGGTGGTGTTGAGGCTGAAGGCAGCAGCAAAGACTGCAGCCCCCAGGTCTGTGGGGCCAAGCAAGCGGTTCCCAAAGAGCTTTAGAACAAGGCATAGTTTTCCCTGCTGGCTCTTTGGGCGGGGGACCCATCTCCAGCCGTATGGCCATTTTTGTGCCTGGCACGGCGCCAAGTGGGAAAGGGTGGCTTTGAGGCTGAAGGCAGCAGCAAAGCCCGCAGCCCCCAGGTCTGTGGGGCTACGCAAGCGGTTCCCAAAGAGCTTTAGAACAAGGCATAGTTTTCCCTGCTGGCTCTTTGGGCGGGGGACCCATCTCCAGCCGTATGGCCATTTTTGTGCCTGGCCCGGCGCCAAGTGGGAAAGGGTGGCTTTGAGGCTGAAGGCAGCAGCAAAGCCTGCAGCCCCCAGGTCTGTGGGGCTACGCAAGCGGTTCCCAAAGAGCTTTAGAACAAGGCATAGTTTTCCCTGCTGGCTCTCTGGGCGGGGGACCCATCTGCAGCCGTATGGCCATTTTTGAGCCTGGAGCAGTGCCAAGTGGGAAAGGGTGGTTTTGAGGGTGAAGGCAGCAGGAAAGCCCGCAGCCCCCAGGTCTGTGGGGCTACGCAAGCGGTTCCCAAAGAGCTTTAGAACAAGGCATAGTTTTCCCTGCTGGCTCTTTGGGCGGGGGACCCATCTCCAACCGTATGGCCATTTTTGTGCCTGGCGCGGCGCCAAGTGGGAAAGGGTGGTGTCGAGGCTGAAGGCAGCAGGAAAGCCCGCAGCCCCCACGTCTGTGGGGCCAAGCAAGCGGTTCCCAAAGAGCTTTAGAACAAGGCATAGTTTTCCCTGCTGGCTCTTTGGGCATGGGACCCATCTCCAGCCATAGGCCATTTTTGTGCTTGATAGGGCGCCAAGTGGGAAAGGGTGGCTTTGAGGCTGAAGGCAGCAGGAAAGCCTGCAGCCCCCAGGTCTGTGGGGCTACGCAAGCAGTTCCCAAAGAGCTTTAGAACAAGGCATAGTTTTCCCTGCTGGCTCTTTGTTCGGGGGACCCATCTCCAGCCATAGGCCATTTTTGTGCCTGGCCCGGCGCCCAGTGGGAAAGGGTGGCTTTGAGGCTTGAAGGCAGCAGGAAAGCCCGCAGCCCCCAGGTCTGTGGGGCTACGCAAGCGGTTCCCAAAGAGCTTTAGAACAAGGCATAGTTTTCCCTGCTGGCTCTCTGGGCGGGGGACCCATCTCCAGCCGTATGGCCATTTTTGAGCCTGGCGCGGCGCCAAGTGGGAAAGGGTTGTGTCGAGGCTAAAGGCAGCAGGAAAGCCCGCAGCCCCCAGGTCTGTGGGGCTACGCAAGCGGTTCCCAAAGAGCTTTAGAACAAGGCATAATTTTCCCTGCTGGCTCTTTGGGCGGGGGACCCATCTCCAGCCGTATGGCCATTTTTGTGCCTGGCGCGGCGCCAAGTGGGAAAGGGTGGCTTTGAGGCTGAAGGCAGCAGCAAAGCCCGCAGCCCCCAGGTCTGTGGGGCTACGCAAGCGGTTCCCAAAGAGCTTTAGAACAAGGCATAGTTTTCCCTGCTGGCTCTTTGGGCGGGGGACACATCTCCAGCCGTATGGCCATTTTTGTGCCTGATAGGGCGCCAAGTGGGAAAGGGTGGTGTCGAGGCTGAAGGCAGCAGGAAAGCCCGCAGCCCCCAGGTCTGTGCGGCTACGCAAGCGGTTCCCAAAGAGCTTTAGAACAAGGCATAGTTTTCCCTGCTGGCTCTTAGGGCGGGGGACCCATCTCCAGCCGTATGGCCATTTTTGAGCCTGGCGCGGCGCCAAGTGGGAAAGGGTGGTGTCGAGGCTGAAGGCAGCAGGAAAGCCCGCAGCCCCCAGGTCTGTGGGGCTATGCAAGCGGTTCCCAAAGAGCTTTAGAACAAGGCATAGTTTTCCCTGCTCGCTCTTTGGGCGGGGGACCCATCTCCAGCCGTATGGCCATTTTTGTGCCTGGCGAAGCCCCAAGAGGGAAAGGGTGGCTTTGAATCTGAAGGCAGCAGGAAAGCCCGCAGCCCCCAGGTCTGTGGGGCTACGCAAGCGGTTCCCAAAGAGCTTTAGAACAAGGCATAGTTTTCCCTGCTGGCTCTTTGGGCGGGGGACCCATCTCCAGCCGTATGGCCATTTTTGTCCCTGGCCCGGCGCCAAGTGGGAAAGGGTGGTGTTGAGGCTGAAGGCAGCAGCAAAGACTGCAGCCCCCAGGTCTGTGGGGCCAAGCAAGCGGTTCCCAAAGAGCTTTAGAACAAGGCATAGTTTTCCCTGCTGGCTCTTTGGGCGGGGGACCCATCTCCAGCCGTATGGCCATTTTTGTGCCTGGCACGGCGCCAAGTGGGAAAGGGTGGCTTTGAGGCTGAAGGCAGCAGCAAAGCCCGCAGCCCCCAGGTCTGTGGGGCTACGCAAGCGGTTCCCAAAGAGCTTTAGAACAAGGCAGAGTTTTCCCTGCTGGCTCTTTGGGCGGGGGACCCATCTCCAGCCGTATGGCCATTTTTGTGCCTGGCGCGGCGCCAAGTGGGAAAGGGTGGTGTCGAGGCTGAAGGCAGCAGGAAAGCCCGCAGCCCCCACGTCTGTGGGGCCAAGCAAGCGGTTCCCAAAGAGCTTTAGAACAAGGCATAGTTTTCCCTGCTGGCTCTTTGGGCATGGGACCCATCTCCAGCCATAGGCCATTTTTGTGCTTGATAGGGCGCCAAGTGGGAAAGGGTGGCTTTGAGGCTGAAGGCAGCAGGAAAGCCTGCAGCCCCCAGGTCTGTGGGGCTACGCAAGCAGTTCCCAAAGAGCTTTAGAACAAGGCATAGTTTTCCCTGCTGGCTCTTTGTTCGGGGGACCCATCTCCAGCCATAGGCCATTTTTGTGCCTGGCCCGGCGCCCAGTGGGAAAGGGTGGCTTTGAGGCTTGAAGGCAGCAGGAAAGCCCGCAGCCCCCAGGTCTGTGGGGCTACGCAAGCGGTTCCCAAAGAGCTTTAGAACAAGGCATAGTTTTCCCTGCTGGCTCTTTGGGCGGGGGACCCATCTCCAGCCGTATGGCCATTTTTGAGCCTGGCGCGGCGCCAAGTGGGAAAGGGTTGTGTCGAGGCTAAAGGCAGCAGGAAAGCCCGCAGCCCCCAGGTCTGTGGGGCTACGCAAGCGGTTCCCAAAGAGCTTTAGAACAAGGCATAATTTTCCCTGCTGGCTCTTTGGGCGGGGGACCCATCTCCAGCCGTATGGCCATTTTTGTGCCTGGCGCAGCACCAAGTGGGAAAGGGTGGTTTTGAGGCTGAAGGCAGCAGCAAAGCCCGCAGCCCCCAGGTCTGTGGGGCTACGACAAGCGGTTCCCAAAGAGCTTTAGAACAAGGCATAGTTTTCCCTGCTGGCTCTTTGGGCGGGGGACCCATCTCCAGCCGTATGGCCATTTTTGTGCCTGGCCGGGGGCCAAGTGGGAAAGGGTGGTTTTGAGGCTGAAGGCAGCAGGAAAGCCCGCAGCCCCCAGGTCTGTGCGGCTACGCAAGCGGTTCCCAAAGAGCTTTAGAACAAGGCATAGTTTTCCCTGCTGGCTCTTTGGGCGGGGGACCCATCTCCAGCCATAGGCCATTTTTGTGCTTGATAGGGCGCCAAGTGGGAAAGGGTTGCTTTGAGGCTGAAGACAGCAGGAAAGCCCGCAGCCCCCAGGTCTGTGGGGCTACGCAAGCGGTTCCCAAAGAGCTTTAGAACAAGGCATAGTTTTCCCTGCTGGCTCTCTGGGCGGGGGACCCATCTCCAGCCGTATGGCCATTTTTGAGCCTGGCGCGGCGCCAGGTGGGAAAGGGTGGCTTTGAGGCTGAAGGCAGGAGCAAAGCCTGCAGCCCCCAGGTCTGTGGTGCTACGCAAGCGGTTCCCAAAGAGCTTTAGAACAAGGCATAGTTTTCCCAGCTGGCTCTTAGGGCATGGGACCCATCTCCAGCCATAGGCCATTTTTGTGCCTGGCGCGAAGCCAAGTGGGAAAGGGTGCTGTCGAGGCTGAAGGCAGCAGGAAAGCCCGCAGCCCCCAGGTCTGTGGGGCTACGCAAGCGGTTCCCAAAGAGCTTTAGAACAAGGCATAGTTTTCCCTGCTGGCTCTTTGGGCGGGGGACCCATCTCCAGCTTTATGGCCATTTTTGTGCCTGGCCCGGCGCAAAGTGGGAAAGGGTGGCTTTGAGGCTGAAGGCAGCAGGAAAGCCCGCAGCCCCCAGGTCTGTGCGGCTACGCAAGCGGTTCCCAAAGAGCTTTAGAACAAGGCATAGTTTTCCCTGCTGGCTCTTTGGGCGGGGGACCCATCTCCAGCCATACGGCCATTTTTGTGCCTGGCGCGGCGCCAAGAGGGAAAGGGTGGTGTCGAGGCTAAAGGCAGCAGGAAAGCCCGCAGCCCCCAGGTCTGTGGGGCTACGCAAGCGGTTCCCAAAGAGCTTTAGAACAAGGCATAGTTTTCCCTGCTGGCTCTTTGGGCATGGGACCCATCTCCACCCATAGGCCATTTTTGTGCCTGATAGGGCGCCAAGTGGGAAAGGGTGGCTTTGAGGCTGAAGACAGCAGGAAAGCCTGCAGCCCCCAGGTCTGTGGGCTACGCAAGCGGTTCCCAAAGAGCTTTAGAACAAGGCATAGTTTTCCCTGCTGGCTCTTTGGGTGGGGGACCCATCTCCAGCCGTATGGCTATTTTTGTGCCTGACGCGGTGCGTAGTGGCATAGGGTGGTTTTGAGGCTGAAGGCAGCAGGAAAGCCCGCAGCCCCCACGTCTGTGGGGCCAAGCAAGCGG
Organism: Rissa tridactyla; assembly: GCF_028500815.1. Classification (NCBI taxonomy): domain Eukaryota; kingdom Metazoa; phylum Chordata; class Aves; order Charadriiformes; family Laridae; genus Rissa; species Rissa tridactyla. The sequence goes on along the minus strand of NW_026529464.1, from coordinate 9,281 downwards.
TTCCCAAAGAGCTTTAGAACAAGGCATAGTTTTCCCAGCTGGCTCTTTGGGCGGGGGACCCATCTCCAGCCGTATGGCCATTTTTGTGCCTGGCGCGGTGCGTAGTGGGAAAGGGTGGTTTTGAGGCTGAAGGCAGCAGGAAAGCCCGCAGCCCCCAGGTCTGTGGGGCTACGCAAGCGGTTCCCAAAGAGCTTTAGAACAAGGCATAATTTTCCCTGCTGGCTCTTTGGGCGGGGGACCCATCTCCAGCCGTATGGCCATTTTTGTGCCTGGCCGGGGGCCAAGTGGGAAAGGGTGGCTTTGAGGCTGAAGGCAGGAGCAAAGCCTGCAGCCCCCAGGTCTGTGGTGCTACGCAAGCGGTTCCCAAAGAGCTTTAGAACAAGGCATAGTTTTCCCAGCTGGCTCTTAGGGCATGGGACCCATCTCCAGCCATAGGCCATTTTTGTGCCTGGCGCGAAGCCAAGTGGGAAAGGGTGCTGTCGAGGCTGAAGGCAGCAGGAAAGCCCGCAGCCCCCAGGTCTGTGGGGCTACGCAAGCGGTTCCCAAAGAGCTTTAGAACAAGGCATAGTTTTCCCTGCTGGCTCTTTGGGCGGGGGACCCATCTCCAGCTTTATGGCCATTTTTGTGCCTGGCCCGGCGCAAAGTGGGAAAGGGTGGCTTTGAGGCTGAAGGCAGCAGGAAAGCCCGCAGCCCCCAGGTCTGTGCGGCTACGCAAGCGGTTCCCAAAGAGCTTTAGAACAAGGCATAGTTTTCCCTGCTGGCTCTTTGGGCGGGGGACCCATCTCCAGCCATACGGCCATTTTTGTGCCTGGCGCGGCGCCAAGAGGGAAAGGGTGGTGTCGAGGCTAAAGGCAGCAGGAAAGCCCGCAGCCCCCAGGTCTGTGGGGCTACGCAAGCGGTTCCCAAAGAGCTTTAGAACAAGGCATAGTTTTCCCTGCTGGCTCTTTGGGCATGGGACCCATCTCCACCCATAGGCCATTTTTGTGCCTGATAGGGCGCCAAGTGGGAAAGGGTGGCTTTGAGGCTGAAGACAGCAGGAAAGCCTGCAGCCCCCAGGTCTGTGGGCTACGCAAGCGGTTCCCAAAGAGCTTTAGAACAAGGCATAGTTTTCCCTGCTGGCTCTTTGGGTGGGGGACCCATCTCCAGCCGTATGGCTATTTTTGTGCCTGACGCGGTGCGTAGTGGCATAGGGTGGTTTTGAGGCTGAAGGCAGCAGGAAAGCCCGCAGCCCCCACGTCTGTGGGGCCAAGCAAGCGGTTCCCAAAGAGCTTTAGAACAAGGCATAGTTTTCCCAGCTGGCTCTTTGGGCGGGGGACCCATCTCCAGCCGTATGGCCATTTTTGTGCCTGGCGCGGTGCGTAGTGGGAAAGGGTGGTTTTGAGGCTGAAGGCAGCAGGAAAGCCCGCAGCCCCCAGGTCTGTGGGGCTACGCAAGCGGTTCCCAAAGAGCTTTAGAACAAGGCATAATTTTCCCTGCTGGCTCTTTGGGCGGGGGACCCATCTCCAGCCGTATGGCCATTTTTGTGCCTGGCGCGGCGCCAAGTGGGTAAGGGTGGTGTCGAGGCTGAAGGCAGCAGCAAAGCCTGCAGCCCCCAGGTCTGTGGGGCTACGCAAGCGGTTCCCAAAGAGCTTTAGAACAAGGCATAGTTTTCCCTGCTGGCTCTTTGGGCATGGGACCCATCTCCAGCCGTATGGCCATTTTTGTCCCTGGCCCGGCGCCAAGTGGGAAAGGGTGGCTTTGAGGCTGAAGGCAGCAGGAAAGCCCGCAGCCCCCACGTCTGTGGGCCCAAGCAAGCGGTTCCCAGAGAGCTTTAGAACAAGGCATAGTTTTCCCTGCTGGCTCTTAGGGCGGGGGACCCATCTCCAGCCATATGGCCATTTTTGTGCCTGGCGCGAAGCCAAGTGGGAAAGGGTGCTGTCGAGGCTGAAGGCAGCAGGAAAGCCCGCAGCCCCCAGGTCTGTGGGGCTACACAAGCGGTTCCCAAAGAGCTTTAGAACAAGGCATAGTTTTCCCTGCTGGCTCTTTGGGCGGGGGACCCATCTCCAGCCGTATGGCCATTTTTGTGCCTGGCCCGGCGCAAAGTGGGAAAGGGTGGCTTTGAGGCTGAAGGCAGCAGGAAAGCCCGCAGCCCCCAGGTCTGTGCGGCTACGCAAGCGGTTCCCAAAGAGCTTTAGAACAAGGCATAGTTTTCCCTGCTGGCTCTTTGGGCGGGGGACCCATCTCCAGCCGTACGGCCATTTTTGTGCCTGGCGCGGCGCCAAGAGGGAAAGGGTGGTGTCGAGGCTAAAGGCAGCAGGAAAGCCCGCAGCCCCCAGGTCTGTGGGGCTACGCAAGCGGTTCCCAAAGAGCTTTAGAACAAGGCATAGTTTTCCCTGCTGGCTCTTTGGGCGGGGGACCCATCTCCAGCCGTATGGCCATTTTTGTGCATGGCGCAGCGCCAAGTGGGAAATGGTGGTATCGAGGCTGAAGGCAGCAGGAAAGCCCGCAGCCCCCAGGTCTGTGGGGCTACGCAAGCGGTTCCCAAAGAGCTTTAGAACAAGGCATAGTTTTCCCTGCTGGCTCTTTTGGCAGGGGACCCATCTCCAGCCGTATGGCCATTTTTGTCCCTGGCCCGGCGCCAAGTGGGAAAGGGTGGCTTTGAGGCTGAAGGCAGCAGCAAAGACTGCAGCCCCCAGGTCTGTGGGGCCAAGCAAGCGGTTCCCAAAGAGCTTTAGAACAAGGCATAGTTTTCCCTGCTGGCTCTTTGGGCGGGGGACCCATCTCCAGCCGTATGGCCATTTTTGTGCCTGGCACGGCGCCAAGTGGGAAAGGGTGGCTTTGAGGCTGAAGGCAGCAGCAAAGCCCGCAGCCCCCAGGTCTGGGGGCTACGCAAGCGGTTCCCAAAGAGCTTTAGAACAAGGCATAGTTTTCCCTGCTGGCTCTTTGGGCGGGGGACCCATCTCCAGCCGTATGGCCATTTTTGTGCCTGGCGCGGCGCCAAGTGGGAAAGGGTGGTGTCGAGGCTGAAGGCAGCAGGAAAGCCTGCAGCCCCCACGTCTGTGGGGCCAAGCAAGCGGTTCCCAAAGAGCTTTAGAACAAGGCATAGTTTTCCCTGCTGGCTCTTTGGGCCTGGGACCCATCTCCAGCCATAGGCCATTTTTGTGCTTGATAGGGCGCCAAGTGGGAAAGGGTGGCTTTGAGGCTTGAAGGCAGCAGGAAAGCCCGCAGCCCCCAGGTCTGTGGGGCTACGCAAGCGGTTCCCAAAGAGCTTTAGAACAAGGCATAGTTTTCCCTGCTGGCTCTCTGGGCGGGGGACCCATCTCCAGCCGTATGGCCATTTTTGAGCCTGGCGCGGCGCCAAGTGGGAAAGGGTGGTTTTGAGGCTGAAGGCAGCAGGAAAGCCCGCAGCCCCCAGGTCTGTGGGGCTACGCAAGCGGTTCCCAAAGAGCTTTAGAACAAGGCATAGTTTTCCCAGCTGGCTCTTTGGGCGGGGGACCCATCTCCAGCCGTATGGCCATTTTTGTGCCTGGCGCGGCGCCAAGTGGGAAAGGGTGGCTTTGAGGCTGAAGGCAGCAGCAAAGCCCGCAGCCCCCAGGTCTGTGGGGCTACGCAAGCGGTTCCCAAAGAGCTTTAGAACAAGGCATAGTTTTCCCTGCTGGCTCTTTGGGCGGGGGACCCATCTCCAGCCGTATGGCCATTTTTGTACCTGATAGGGCGCCAAGTGGGAAAGGGTGGTGTCGAGGCTGAAGGCAGCAGGAAAGCCCGCAGCCCCCAGGTCTGTGGGGCTACGCAAGCGGTTCCCAAAGAGCTTTAGAACAAGGCATAGTTTTCCCTGCTGGCTCTTTGGGCGGGGGACCCATCTCCAGCCGTATGGCCATTTTTGTGCCTGATAGGGCGCCAAGTGGGAAATGGTGGCTTTGAGGCTGAAGACAGCAGGAAAGCCTGCAGCCCCCAGGTCTGTGGGGCTATGCAAGCGGTTCCCAAAGAGCTTTAGAACAAGGCATAGTTTTCCCTGCTGGCTCTTTGGGCGGGGGACCCATCTCCAGCCGTATGGCCATTTTTGTGCCTGGCGCGGCGCCAAGTGGGAAAGGGTGGTGTCGAGGCTGAAGGCAGCAGGAAAGCCCGCAGTCCCCAGGTCTGTGGGGCTACGCAAGCGGTTCCCAAAGAGCTTTAGAACAAGGCATAGTTTTCCCTGCTGGCTCTCTGGGCGGGGACCCATCTCCAGCCGTATGGCCATTTTTGAGCCTGGCGCGGCGCCAGGTGGGAAAGGGTGGCTTTGAGGCTGAAGGCAGGAGCAAAGCCTGCAGCCCCCAGGTCTGTGGGGCTACGCAAGCGGTTCCCAAAGAGCTTTAGAACAAGGCATAGTTTTCCCTGCTGGCTCTTAGGGCGGGGGACCCATCTCCAGCCGTATGGCCATTTTTGAGCCTGGCGCGGCGCCAAGTGGGAAAGGGTGGTGTCGAGGCTGAAGGCAGCAGGAAAGCCCGCAGCCCCCAGGTCTGTGGGGCTACGCAAGCGGTTCCCAAAGAGCTTTAGAACAAGGCATAGTTTTCCCTGCTCGCTCTTTGGGCGGGGGACCCATCTCCAGCCGTATGGCCATTTTTGTGCCTGGCGAAGCCCCAAGACGGAAAGGGTGGCTTTGAATCTGAAGGCAGCAGGAAAGCCCGCAGCCCCCAGGTCTGTGGGGCTACGCAAGCGGTTCCCAAAGAGCTTTAGAACAAGGCATAGTTTTCCCTGCTGGCTCTTTGGGCGGGGGACCCATCTCCAGCCGTATGGCCATTTTTGTGCCTGGCGCGGCGCCAAGTGGGAAAGGGTGGTGTCGAGGCTGAAGGCAGCAGGAAAGCCCGCAGCCCCCACGTCTGTGGGGCCAAGCAAGCGGTTCCCAAAGAGCTTTAGAACAAGGCATAGTTTTCCCTGCTGGCTCTTTGGGCCTGGGACCCATCTCCAGCCGTATGGCCATTTTTGTGCCTGGCACGGCGCCAAGTGGGAAAGGGTGGCTTTGAGGCTGAAGGCAGCAGCAAAGCCCGCAGCCCCCAGGTCTGTGGGGCTACGCAAGCGGTTCCCAAAGAGCTTTAGAACAAGGCATAATTTTCCCTGCTGGCTCTTTGGGCGGGGGACCCATCTCCAGCCGTATGGCCATTTTTGTGCCTGGCGCAGCGCCAAGTGGGAAAGGGTGGTTTTGAGGCTGAAGGCAGCAGCAAAGCCTGCAGCCCCCAGGTCTGTGGGGCTACGCAAGCGGTTCCCAAAGAGCTTTAGAACAAGGCATAGTTTTCCCTGCTGGCTCTTTGGGCGGGGGACCCATCTCCAGCCGTATGGCCTTTTTTGTGCCTGGCCGGGGGCCAAGTGGGAAAGGGTGGTTTTGAGGCTGAAGGCAGCAGGAAAGCCCGCAGCCCCCAGGTCTGTGCGGCTACGCAAGCGGTTCCCAAAGAGCTTTAGAACAAGGCATAGTTTTCCCTGCTGGCTCTTTGGGCATGGGACCCATCTCCAGCCATAGGCCATTTTTGTGCTTGATAGGGCGCCAAGTGGGAAAGGGTTGCTTTGAGGCTGAAGACAGCAGGAAAGCCCGCAGCCCCCAGGTCTGTGGGGCTACGCAAGAGGTTCCCAAAGAGCTTTAGAACAAGGCATAGTTTTCCCTGCTGGCTCTCTGGGCGGGGGACCCATCTCCAGCCGTATGGCCATTTTTGAGCCTGGCGCGGCGCCAGGTGGGAAAGGGTGGCTTTGAGGCTGAAGGCAGGAGCAAAGCCTGCAGCCCCCAGGTCTGTGGTGCTACGCAAGCGGTTCCCAAAGAGCTTTAGAACAAGGCATAGTTTTCCCAGCTGGCTCTTAGGGCATGGGACCCATCTCCAGCCATAGGCCATTTTTGTGCCTGGCGCGAAGCCAAGTGGGAAAGGGTGCTGTCGAGGCTGAAGGCAGCAGGAAAGCCCGCAGCTCCAAGGTCTGTGGGGCTACGCAAGCGGTTCCCAAAGAGCTTTAGAACAAGGCATAGTTTTCCCTGCTGGCTCTTTGGGCGGGGGACCCATCTCCAGCCGTATGGCCATTTTTGTGCCTGGCCCGGCGCAAAGTGGGAAAGGGTGGCTTTGAGGCTGAAGGCAGCAGGAAAGCCCGCAGCCCCCAGGTCTGTGCGGCTACGCAAGCGGTGCCCAAAGAGCTTTAGAACAAGGCATAGTTTTCCCTGCTGGCTCTTTGGGCATGGGACCCATCTCCAGCCATAGGCCATTTTTGTGCCTGGCGCGGCGCCAAGAGGGAAAGGGTGGTGTCGAGGCTAAAGGCAGCAGGAAAGCCCGCAGCCCCCAGGTCTGTGGGGCTACGCAAGCGGTTCCCAAAGAGCGTTAGAACAAGGCATAGTTTTCCCTGCTGGCTCTTTGGGTGGGGGACCCATCTCCAGCCGTATGGCCATTTTTGTGCATGGCGCAGCGCCAAGTGGGAAATGGTGGTATCGAGGCTGAAGGCAGCAGGAAAGCCCGCAGCCCCCAGGTCTGTGCGGCTACGCAAGCGGTTCCCAAAGAGCTTTAGAACAAGGCATAGTTTTCCCTGCTGGCTCTTTGGGCATGGGACCCATCTCCACCCATAGGCCATTTTTGTGCCTGATAGGGCGCCAAGTGGGAAAGGGTGGCTTTGAGGCTGAAGACAGCAGGAAAGCCTGCAGCCCCCAGGTCTGTGGGGCTACGCAAGCGGTTCCCAAAGAGCTTTAGAACAAGGCATAGTTTTCCCTGCTGGCTCTTTGGGTGGGGGACCCATCTCCAGCCGTATGGCTATTTTTGTGCCTGACGCGGTGCGTAGTGGCATAGGGTGGTTTTGAGGCTGAAGGCAGCAGGAAAGCCCGCAGCCCCCACGTCTGTGGGGCCAAGCAAGCGGTTCCCAAAGAGCTTTAGAACAAGGCATAGTTTTCCCAGCTGGCTCTTTGGGCGGGGGACCCATCTCCAGCCGTATGGCCATTTTTGTGCCTGGCGCGGTGCGTAGTGGGAAAGGGTGGTTTTGAGGCTGAAGGCAGCAGGAAAGCCCGCAGCCCCCAGGTCTGTGGGGCTACGCAAGCGGTTCCCAAAGAGCTTTAGAACAAGGCATAGTTTTCCCTGCTGGCTCTTTGGGCGGGGGACCCATCTCCAGCCGTATGGCCATTTTTGTGCCTGATAGGGCGCCAAGTGGGAAAGGGTGGCTTTGAGGCTGAAGACAGCAGGAAAGCCTGCAGCCCCCAGGTCTGTGGGGCTATGCAAGCGGTTCCCAAAGAGCTTTAGAACAAGGCATAGTTTTCCCTGCTGGCTCTTTGGGCGGGGGACCCATCTCCAGCCGTATGGCCATTTTTGTGCCTGGCGCGGCGCCAAGTGGGAAAGGGTGGTGTCGAGGCTGAAGGCAGCAGGAAAGCCCGCAGTCCCCAGGTCTGTGGGGCTACGCAAGCGGTTCCCAAAGAGCTTTAGAACAAGGCATAGTTTTCCCTGCTGGCTCTCTGGGCGGGGACCCATCTCCAGCCGTATGGCCATTTTTGAGCCTGGCGCGGCGCCAGGTGGGAAAGGGTGGCTTTGAGGCTGAAGGCAGGAGCAAAGCCTGCAGCCCCCAGGTCTGTGGGGCTACGCAAGCGGTTCCCAAAGAGCTTTAGAACAAGGCATAGTTTTCCCTGCTGGCTCTTAGGGCGGGGGACCCATCTCCAGCCGTATGGCCATTTTTGAGCCTGGCGCGGCGCCAAGTGGGAAAGGGTGGTGTCGAGGCTGAAGGCAGCAGGAAAGCCCGCAGCCCCCACGTCTGTGGGGCTACGCAAGCGGTTCCCAAAGAGCTTTAGAACAAGGCATAGTTTTCCCTGCTCGCTCTTTGGGCGGGGGACCCATCTCCAGCCGTATGGCCATTTTTGTGCCTGGCGAAGCCCCAAGACGGAAAGGGTGGCTTTGAATCTGAAGGCAGCAGGAAAGCCCGCAGCCCCCAGGTCTGTGGGGCTACGCAAGCGGTTCCCAAAGAGCTTTAGAACAAGGCATAGTTTTCCCTGCTGGCTCTTTGGGCGGGGGACCCATCTCCAGCCGTATGGCCATTTTTGTGCCTGGCGCGGCGCCAAGTGGGAAAGGGTGGTGTCGAGGCTGAAGGCAGCAGGAAAGCCCGCAGCCCCCACGTCTGTGGGGCCAAGCAAGCGGTTCCCAAAGAGCTTTAGAACAAGGCATAGTTTTCCCTGCTGGCTCTTTGGGCCTGGGACCCATCTCCAGCCGTATGGCCATTTTTGTGCCTGGCACGGCGCCAAGTGGGAAAGGGTGGCTTTGAGGCTGAAGGCAGCAGCAAAGCCCGCAGCCCCCAGGTCTGTGGGGCTACGAAAGCGGTTCCCAAAGAGCTTTAGAACAAGGCATAGTTTTCCCTGCTGGCTCTTTGTTCGGGGGACCCATCTCCAGCCATAGGTCATTTTTGTGCCTGGCCCGGCGCCCAGTGGGAAAGGGTAGCTTTGAGGCTTGAAGGCAGCAGGAAAGCCCGCAGCCCCCAGGTCTGTGGGGCTACGCAAGCGGTTCCCAAAGAGCTTTAGAACAAGGCATAGTTTTCCCTGCTGGCTCTCTGGGCGGGGGACCCATCTCCAGCCGTATGGCCATTTTTGAGCCTGGCGCGGCGCCAAGTGGGAAAGGGTTGTGTCGAGGCTAAAGGCAGCAGGAAAGCCCGCAGCCCCCAGGTCTGTGGGGCTACACAAGCGGTTCCCAAAGAGCTTTAGAACAAGGCATAATTTTCCCTGCTGGCTCTTTGGGCGGGGGACCCATCTCCAGCCGTATGGCCATTTTTGTGCCTGGCGCAGCGCCAAGTGGGAAAGGGTGGTTTTGAGGCTGAAGGCAGCAGCAAAGCCTGCAGCCCCCAGGTCTGTGGGGCTACGCAAGCGGTTCCCAAAGAGCTTTAGAACAAGGCATAGTTTTCCCTGCTGGCTCTTTGGGCGGGGGACCCATCTCCAGCCGTATGGCCATTTTTGTGCCTGGCCGGGGGCCAAGTGGGAAAGGGTGGCTTTGAGGCTGAAGGCAGCAGGAAAGCCCGCAGCCCCCAGGTCTGTGCGGCTACGCAAGCGGTGCCCAAAGAGCTTTAGAACAAGGCATAGTTTTCCCTGCTGGCTCTTTGGGCATGGGACCCATCTCCAGCCATAGGCCATTTTTGTGCCTGGCGCGGCGCCAAGAGGGAAAGGGTGGTGTCGAGGCTAAAGGCAGCAGGAAAGCCCCGCAGCCCCCAGGTCTGTGGGGCTACGCAAGCGGTTCCCAAAGAGCGTTAGAACAAGCATAGTTTTCCCTGCTGGCTCTTTGGGTGGGGGACCATCTCCAGCCGTATGGCCATTTTTGTGCATGGCGCAGCGCCAAGTGGGAAAT